>NC_058164.1:26441269-26741269 GCF_020080835.1 Cotesia glomerata
TACTGTAGATTACGATATTGCGGTAGTTTAATCATATTCTACAATATAACTGCGGTATTTGATCGTACAGATACGATAGCATACTGTAATTATAAAGCTAATTGCATTCTACCGTAATTTGGACCCGTCAGGAAACTCCTCCAATTTATATCAATATTTATAAGAAACAATATACAATAAACTAGATTAATAAGAACAAAAGAGCACCCTCTAGCACACATTTGATTCGCCAGATTAACCATCACCGGGTCATTTTTTCGTCGCGACGACGCTTATTTTAAATTTTATACATATTGTATATATTTGTTTTTTTTTTTTTTTTAATATATACTCTTTCGTTCATATTCATATATATGTTTATATATAACTTTTATTATCTTATTTAAGTAAACGTGGGATCGCTTTGATACCCGAGTCTTGATATTTACGTGTTTAAGTCTCTCACAGGCGAACACGAACTGCACTCTTTTTTATTTTTTATTTTATTATTATTTAACAAAGGACGATGCCGTCGGTTAACCTCTGCTACTGCGGCTGGACTTGATTGTGTTGGAGTGATGGTGGAGGACCCTGAAGATTATATTTTTATTAGTATTTTATGAGATTTAAAAAGGACGACGAAATGGCGGGTGGTACTTACGGGCATTGTAGAAAATGGCGGCTGTGAATGGGCGTGAGGATGCGAATGTGGATGACCTATGTGAGCCGCTAGGTGGCCTGGTAATTTTGGACCGTCTTCAGCTTTTTCTTCTTCTCTTCTTTTTAAACAAGCTGCTTTTGGGTTTAAATTTCGCTCTGAAAAAAATTATTTAATTAATAGTCAATTTATTATGATAATTATAAAATGAACTATCTCTAGATACATAATTAAGAAATGACCTTGTATCTTGTGAAATATTGACATTTTTAAAGATATAAGCTCATCCTGATGTTATACTCATCAAGACCTTTCATTTAAGTACCCACATCATTTTTTCATATATTTCATATATTTATATGTATTATATATATGTATATATGAAAAATATATAAAAAATGCATGTGGGTACTTAAATGAAATCTCTTGATGAAGTGTAACATCGGGATGAGCTTGTATCTAAAAAAATGTCAATAATTAAGAAATGACCTTGTATCTTGTGAATTATTGACATTTTTAAAGTTATAAGCTCATCCCGATGTTATACTCATCAAGACCTTTCATTTAAGTACCCACATCAATTTTTCATATATTTCATATATTTATATATACTATATATATGTATATATGAAAAATATATCAAAAATGCATGTGGGTACTCAAATGAAAGCTCTTGATGAGTGTAACATCGGGATGAGCTTATATCTTTAAAAATCCAACATTTAAGAAATGACTTTGTATCTTGTGAAATATTGACATTTTTAAAGATATAAGCTCATCCCGAGATTACACTCATCGAGATCTTTCATTTGAGTACCAACATCAATTTTTCATATATTTCATATATTGATATATATTATATATATGTATATATGAAAAATATATCAAAAATGCATGTGGGTACTCAAATGAAAGCTCTTGATGAGTATAACATCGGGATGAGCTTATATTTGTAAAATATATATAATATATAACAATATATATGGAAAATATATAAAAATGCATGTGGGTACTCAAATGAAAGCTCTTGATGAGTGTAACATCAGAATGAGCTTGTATCTTTAAAAAAGTCAATATTTAAGAAAGTACAGTGCAATTTAATAAAAAATTACCTCTAACTTGTTGCTCCAAAGTCATTATAACCTCAACAGCCATATTAAGTATCCCAAGTTTGGTCTGAGGCTTGTCCGTCTTGAGGTGTGTCATACACATCCTCCCGAGCTCCTTCAGCGCCTCGTTGATGTCTCTGATCCGTATCCTAAGAAGAAATTCAGTGAATAAAATAACAGTCGACAAAAAATAAAATAAATATAAATCCAATATCAAAAGTCGGCAAACTCAAATAATATTATCATAAAAAAAGAATACGGGCCCTTCAATAATATCTCAAGCCCTGAATTTCCGGAGCTTACCTTTCCCTCGCATTGTTAGCCTGCCTTCTTTCTTTTTCCCTCTGGGCCTTGACGTCAGGATCGTCGTCCTCGTCCTCCGCGCTCGAACAACAGTTTTGCAATAACAATACTCGATTAATTACCTGATTTAACCCAAGTTAAATCTTATAATCATTATCTTTGATTCTTAGGTTAGAAAAGTGAACAACTTTCGAGCTCCAACTCAAAACTTACGATTTTATTTTATTAATTGAACACACGCAGGTGATGGCAATTTTTAAGCCCGTATTCTTTTACTGAATCCGTAAATTTTTTTTTTAATTACACTCAAGTCACTTTTTTTTATAAATTCAATTTTTTATATTTAATTCTAAGCCAATAATTTTAGTTTACTAAAAAAACACACAGATGGCGCCAGGTGATAATTTTAGTAGTAAAACTAACCTAAAATTTTTTTTATCAGCTGTAATTTTTTTACTAAAAATTAAAAAAAATAAAGCAAAAATGTCAATTTTTATTAAAAATGAATTACAATAAATTTTTTGTTTTTTTTTTTTTAATTATAGCAATTAAATTAATATAAAAAAAATTAAAAAATTCACTTTAAAAAACAAAACTTACTAGTGAAATTTTTTAATTAATTAATTAATTAGAATTTTTTAATTAATTAATTAGAATTTTTAAATTAATTATTTAATTAGAATTTTTAAATTAATTAATTAATTAGAATTTTTAAATTAATTAATTAATTAGAATTCTTAAATTAATTAATTAATTAGAATTTTTTAATTAATTAATTAGAATTTTTAAATTAATTAATTAGAATTCTTAAATTAATTAATTAATTAGAATTTTTTAATTAATTAATTAGAATTTTTTAATTAATTAATTAGAATTTTTAAATTAATTAATTAGAATTCTTAAATTAATTAATTAATAAGAATTTTTGAATTAATTTTTTTTAATAATTTAATTGTTATAAATTTAAAAAAAAATTCTTGAGTGTAATTCTTGCATTTTTAAAACTTCAATAATAATAATCCTGATGACAATGAAATAAATGATGACCCTATAATAAATGATTAGTAAAAAAAAAAAAAAAACAGAAAAAAAAAAGATGAACTTAAATTAATAATGAAATATATAATGACAATAATTAGAAGACGAATTCAGTGTTGTGGGTCTAGAATAAAATAAATTAATAGTTAAATAAAATAAATATTTAGTGAGTTGCCAACGTTTTATACTGGAGTATTGTTTTAATTTCTGAGCGTACTGCGTGTGTTCACTAACCTTTCGCGAACGTTGTTGGCTTGACGACGTTCTTTTTCGCGCACCGCTTTGGTGCCAGGATCATCGCAGTCTTCGTCGGCGCTCGAACAACAGTTGTTTAAAGACACAGCAAGTTAGTTTATATTGTCACAACTGATTACATTTAACTAGAGAGGAAGACAACGCTGTTGTCTTCTTCTCTTGTTTTTTTACATCAACATCATCAATTATATTAATAATAATATTTTTAGGAAAAACCTAATTTTTTGAGATACTTACTATCTGCGCGAGCGCTTGGTTCCTTTGCCCTGAGAGGTCGAGTTTACAGTGGCGCCACCGATCACTCCACCAGCGAGGTCGCTACTAGACGCCTTTGTTTCTCCTCCGCTGCTGTCTGGTGGGTCTTTTCTTTTTTCCAGCGATATGTATTCTGCTGATTAATGGTTTTAATTAGTATTAAAAATTTATGCATAATTAAGAAATGACCTTGTATCTTGTGAAATATTGACATTTTTAAAGATATAAGCTCTTCTCGGTGTTATGCTCATCGAGACCTTTCATTTGAGTACCCACATGCATTTTTGATATATTTTTCATATATACATATATATAATATATATAAATATATAAAATATATGAAAAATTGATGTGGGTACTCAAATGAAAGGTCTTGATGAGTGTAACATCAGGATGAGCTTACATTTTAAAATATCAATTATTAAGAAATGACGTTGTATCTTGAAAACTATTAACATTTTTAAAGATATAAGCTCATCCCGATGTTATACTCATCAAGACCTTTCATTTAAGTACCCACATCATTTTTTCATATATTTCATATATTTATATGTATAATATATATAAATATATAAAATATATGAAAAATTGATGTGGGTACTCAAATGAAATCTTGATGAAGTGTAACATCGGGATGAGCTTGTATCTAAAAAATGTCAATAATTAAGAAAGTACAAGGCATTTTAAAGAAATATCTTGTGAATTATTGACATTTTTAAAGATATAAGCTCATCTTGATGTTATACTCATCAAGACCTTTCATTTGAGTACCCACATGCATTTTTTATATATTTTTCATATATACATATATATAAATATATGAAATATATGAAAAAATTGATGTGGGTACTCAAATGAAAGCTCTTGATAAAAGTAACATCAGGATGAGCTTATATCTTTAAAAACGTCAATAATTAAGAAAGTACAGTGTAATTTAACAAAATTCATTATTTAATAAAGCAAAATTTTATTTATTCATAGTTGACAATTCACGGCAGTCACATAGTGACTGCAAAATTATTATTTTTTTTTAATTTAAAAAAATGATTTGCTGTTATACGGAACTAGAATCAAATGTCCTTTTGCAATAATTAGCTAACGCAGAAACAAAGGACAAAAGTGAAGGATTGAATGAAAAAGCGAGTCAATTACGAGCAGGAAGAGCGTTCCTGATATAGTTATATCTCCTTAAAAGATACAACTGTAGTGTATGTAAAACGAGAGATAGATAAATCAGAGCTGGGTATATTGTCCCTTGGTAAAAGGGTTACAGCAGAGTGCTCCGGATGCCATCGTCCTTAAATGGGCTTTTAAATGCTTAAATACGGATATTTAAGATTTAAAACACGAGACGTAAGACATTAGACATTTTGAAAATTCACCGGGAGTTAAATTCTGCTGTTAAGTATATAATAGTAAGAGATTAATCCGAGGATTCTCTAGTTCGATATGCGTTTGTTGGATATGCCGATTCAACTACTAGCGAGAGTAGATAATAATGGCCAATGGAATGCTTACACGATAGCGGTTTGTCGTGTGATTTATCTAATATTGCCTTATCGGGCGAGCGCTACACAGAACACCTGGGTGCTGTTATTATTTTATCCATGGGAAAAACGTATTGTTCAATGATGCGGCTAGGAATTTTATTCAAAGTTATTGTCATTCCAAGATTCACTATTCTTTAGAGAAAGTCTTTGAATATTTATTAATAAAGTCTAACTAGTGTTGCTAGAAAAATTTTTAAATCAAGTGAATAAATAAAATTTTTTTTTATTAAATAATTAATTTTGTTGAATTGCACTGTACCTTCTTAAATATTGACGTCTTTAAAAATATAAATTCATCCTGACGTTATACTCATCAAGAGCTTTCATTTGAATACCCACATACATTTTTTATATATTTTTCATACATACATATATATAATATATAAAAAATATATAAATATATGAAAAAATTGATCTGGGTACGCAAATGAAAGGTCTTGATGAGTATAATATCGGAATAAGCTTACATTTTTAAAAATATCAATAATTAAAAAATGACATTATTTCTTGTCAACTAATAATATTTCAAAAGATATAAACTCATCCTGATGTTATACTCATCAAGAGCTTTCATTTGAGTACCCACATGCATTTTTGATATATTTTTCATATATACATATATATAATATATAAAAGATATAAATATATGAAAAAATTGATGTGGGTACTCAAATGAAAGGTCTTGCTGAGTATAACATCGGGATGAGCTTACATTTTTAAAAACATCAATAATTAAAAAATGACATTATTTCTTGTCAACTAATAATATTTCAAAAGATATAAACTCATCCCGATGTTATACTCATCGAGACCTTTCATTTGAGTACCCACATCATTTTTTCATATATTTTATATATTTATATATATTATATATATGTATTATATATATGTATATATGAAAAATACATTAAAAACGCATGTGGGTACTCAAATGAAAGGTCTCGATGAGTGTAACATCAGGATGAGCTTATATCCTTAAAAATGTCAATAATTAAAAAATGACTTTGTATTTTGTCAACTAATGATATTTTTAAAGATATAAACTCACCCTGATCTTACACTCATCAAGAGCTTTCATTTGAGTACCCACATGCATTTTTGATATATTTTCCATATATACATATATATAAATATATAAAATATATGAAAAAATGATGTGGGTACTCAAATGAAAGGTCTCGATGAGTATAACATCGGGATGAGCTTATATCTTTAAAAAAATGTCAATTGTTCTCAAGATACCGTCTAAAAATAATAATTTATCCTCTGATATGTTGCGGGTACTTACTTGCATTGGAGACAGGTAACCTCTCGATTTTTATCGAACCGTCAGTATCTGGCGTAGGAGCGAGTCCGGGATATGTTCCTTGAGGTTGTGCTACCGTTACCGCTGGATGAGGACTCGCCTGAAATTGAAAACCCATTTTAATTTAGGTGATCAATAATAATAAGGTACACGGAAAGAACAAAATGACACTGAATATCATCTTAAATTATACTGAGTAAAAAAAAAATTTCAGATAGTAGCTAGTATAATCCAGATTATAATGAGTATAATCTAGATTACAACAAGTATAATCCAGATATCACGCAGTATAATCTGGATTTTTTTAGTTACTATCTGAAATTTTTTTCTCCACAGATATCACTGAGTATAATCTGAGCTGATTTCCAGCGTCATCTTGGTCTTTCCGTGTAGTTAAAATAAAAAATGGATAAAACTTACCAGGTGATCCAGCTGCGATGGAGATGTATGAGAGTAAAGACCGCCATGGGGACCCACGGGACCTAGATGAAGCCCGAGCTGACTCTCGGCGTGATTTCTGAGGACGTTGATCGCGTCGTCTAACCGTTCCTCCATCCGGGATCCCTGTACCAACAGAATACCCAAAAATCGTCTCGATTACGCTGGCTCCGTATTAAGTTTGTTGAGGTTGTTATATTACATAACAATTAGGTAGTTAAATTAATTAATTAATAAAAATTTATTAAAAAAAAGCAAATTGATTATGCCTTGTGCATGAATGTTAGTCATGTTACAAATACAATGGCAAAATCAGATAAATTAATTAAAATAATAATTTTAATTGAAATAATAATTAAAATAGTTACAAGTGATGAATGAGGTGAAATCGAATTAAGAGTAAAAAACAAATGAAAATCGGCAATCCTCACCTCGGCATGGTCGCGAAGAAAGCCGATGGCATCGTCTAACCTCTGTTGTTCGGGCGCCGGCTTTACACACAACACCAACGCAACAACAAAACCAAAAAAAAAAACAAAAAGAAAAGAATAACAACCAAGTCAAATAAACACAACGTACACAACACAGAATTATTAAATAAAATGTTTTTTTTTTTTTTTTTTTTTAATTGTAAATTAATAAATAAATAATTAATTTAAATATTTAGTTGTAAAAAGTTTTGAACGATTTACATGCGGATATTTGTTAAGCGCCGCTTTGTTTTAAATTGTACATTTAAGCCAGTCTGTGATAATTAAATGTTTCAATTGTAATTAATAAGTACCCGGTAATAAATAAATAAATATGTAAAAGTACCCGGTCAATGATAACTAGTGCGTGTGAATGACACTGAATGGTGAGACAATTATTTTATAAAAGCAATAAGTTTAAGCTTTGATTATCAACAACTTACCATGTGGATTGTACCGCGGTTTGGATCCGCTGTGAAGTGCGGGGAGACTGGTGTCGCACCTGGCGCCCAACTCGGGGCTGAACCTGAAAAGTATTCTCTGTTAATTCACATTCTTTATAATTCTTGCCTTATTTTTAAAAACTTATTTAATTTTCTTCTTTAAAAATGTCAATAATTAAGAAATTACATTGTAACTTGTCAACTAATGATATTTTTAAAGATATAAGCTCATCTTGATGTTACACTCGTCAAGAGCTTTCATTTGAGTACCCACATGCATTTTTTATATATTTTTCATATATACATATATATGATATATATAAATATATAAAATATATGAAAAATTGATGTAGGTACTCAAATGAAAGGTCTTGATGAGTATAATGTCGGGGTGAGAGCTTATATCTCCAAAAATTTCAATAGTTCACGAGATATTTGCTAAAATGCTCTGTACTTTCTTAAATATTAACGTTTTTAAAGATATAAGCTCATCCTGATGTTTTACTCATCAAGAGCTTTCATTCGAGTACCCACATGCATTTTTGATATATTTTAAATATATACATATATATAATATATATAAATATACGAAATATATGAAAAATTGATGTGGGTACTCAAATGAAAGGTCTTGCTGAGTATAATGTCAGAGTGAGCTTATATCTTTAAAAATGTCAATAGTTCATAAGATATTTGTTAAAATACCCTGTAGTTTCTTAAATATTGACATTTTTAAAGATATCTGCTCACCCCGATGTTATACTTATCAAGACCTTTCATTTGAGTACCCACATCAATTTTTCATATATTTATATATATTATATATATAAATATATGAAAAATTGATGTGGGTACTCAAATGAAAGGTCTCGATGAGCATAACATCAGTATGAGCTTATATCTTTAAAAATGTCAATAATTCAAAAGATACAAAGTCGTTTCTTAATTATTTTTGTTAAATTGTACTGTACTTTCTTAAATATTGACATTTTTAAAGATATAAGCTCATCCTAATGTTACACTCATCCAGACCTTTCATTTGAGTACCCACATCGATTTTTCATATATTTTTCATATATTTATATATATAATATATATAATTATATGAAAAATTGATGTGGGTACTCAAATGAAAGGTCTTGATGAGTGTAACATTGGGGTGAGCTGATATCTTTAAAAATGTCAATATTTCTCAAGATACAAGGTAATTTCTTAATTATGTATCTAGAGATTGAGCATTTTATCAATTTTATTTTTAGATTGTAAAAAAATTTATTCTTTTATTATATTTTTGATATATAAAATGAGTAAATAAAGCTTTGCTGCGCTCGTGTTTTAACATACATTCTTTTCTCGTTGCCTCAACCTCACCAAAAATTTTTTAATTTTCAAAATATAAAACAAAATTACCAAGATTCTAAAGATTTTGAAATATTAAGCTGATTATAATTAAAAAAAACTAACCTGTTAATGGTGGCGGGGAACTGACTGGCGTCGAGGGATTACTACTATAACTGGATACCGATTGGTCCGTCGGATAGATCTGAAAAAAATTCCCAATCAGTAAGTAAGTAAGCAATGATGACCTTAACTAAAAATAAAATAAAAAATAAATAATATGAATATGATAAACATACTCGTGTGCTTACTACAGACGCAAGTGTTTTTCCTAGACTATCAGCAGTGGTAGTTTGATTTTGCTGTGCACTGGCAGTAGTGGGTGCCGGTGCAGGCGCCCCAGGACTGTGATTATACTGTAACGACGCTGGAGAAGGTGCTCCAGTTCCTCCGGACGCAGCGACCGCGGCGCTGCCTCTGAAGGTGGACATTGGGGGTAAAGACGCGGCACTTGTCACCGTGGAACCAAGGATTGGGGCTGGTGGTTCTCCGTTGGGTGACATCGCCGAGTATGACTGAAAGATTGTTAATGTTAACCAAAAGAAAACAAACCAGAGGTATGCACTTTGTTTTTATTTTTACCCGGAGCGATTTAATTAAAGATTTACTTGGAAATATTACGATTTAGCTTTCGAGGAATGGAGATTAAAATAACTAGTAATTTATTAGAAACATTTGAGAGAAGTGTTCAAAGTCTAGATTATTTTATTAGATTTATTTTATTGCGCTAGGTTTATACTGCGAAATAATGTTGGAGGTTATTTTAGCTACACGGAAAAAAAATAAATAGTAAATGCAACATAATGAAATCATGTTGCATCAACATGATTTGTCATGTTGCATCAACATGATTTGTCATGTTGCATCAACATGATTTGTCATGTTGCATCAACATGATTTGTCATGTTGCATCAACATTATTTGTCATGTTGTATCAACATTATTTGTCATGTTTCTGCTACATGACAATCATGTTGTGGTAGCATGATTTGTCATGTTTCGGCTACATGACAATTATGTTGCGGTAGCATGAGAAAAATCATGTGGCAGCAACATGATTTGTCATGTTTCGGCTACATGACAATCATGTTGTGGTAATATGAGAAATATCATGTGGCAGCAACATGATAGACTATTATACACTAATATTACATACAATATTATAAATCTTTAGTTGTTGCAGCTTAATTTTATGCTATTAAGGCTACATGAAAATCATGTTGCTGCTACATGATTTTTCTCATGCTATCGCAACATGATTGTCATGTAGCCGAAACATAAAAATCATGTTGCTGCCACATGATTTTTCTTATACTACCGCAACAGGATTGTCATGTAGCCGAAACATGACAAATCATGTGGCTTCAACATGATTTCATTATGTTCATTTACCAAGACTGCATCATGTTGCATTTACTATTTATTTTTTTCCGTGTATGCTCATCCAGCAAGTGCCTAATTTATTATTAACAGTCTGCTGCTAATAAGTTAATAATTGTTGTGCATAGTAATAGCAACAGCAATAACAATAACAATAGAAGCTGCTCGCATTATCATATTGATGTGAATTAATTACGAATGTTAAGTGATAGTTTGTGATACGGTTGCTGGGACTAGGGTGCACTACTGGGTGATGGGTATCAGTGGATAGCGTAAATCAAATGGACGCTACGCGTGCACTTGACTAGAACACATATTATATTGTAGTGCCATGGAGGTGGATGAGGTGCTGCTTTAACAGAACGAGGAGGAGGATTCAAAATTCTATATATAGCGGCCGTGACTCATTTGCCGTATTCCGCCATCAACACTGTCATCAGTGATTCCCAACCACCTTTCATTTCCAGAACTAGCACTTTTTATAATTTTAAATTGTTCTTTAATTAATTGAAAACGCAAGGCACCCTAGTAGAAATTCAATCAAGTATATGGCCGGTAACTTGCTAGTTTAACTAGACTTAAGCTAGAAACTGGCTAGTATAATATCCAGTTACTGTCTAGTTACTGGCCAGTTTTACTAGACATCAAATAAAACATGGCGACACTTGTAGGATTTTAGGTTACTTAAAATTAAATGTGGATAAGTTTGTTACAATTCAAAATTATAGTAATAATAATAAAAATAGTAGTAATTAATAAACGGAATAATTATAAAATTTTTAATAATTTATCTCGATGACAGTCTGGAGTATTTGTTTTGATTGATGCCCACAACCGTAATTTGGTTATTATGTCGATTTTTTTCATTTTATCTATTTTTTCATATATATAACTGTTTCTTAATATTTACTAAAGATAATTCAACTTACAGGTTAAAGTGAAAAAATAAACATACACACACTGGTATAAGTAGAACATCGGTGTGACCAATGTTTACGATTTAGTTGTAGGTGGCGCAATTTCTAGTTTTTACCTAGTTTCGCTGGCCAGTTACTAGATATCATCGCTAGCCAGATACTAGATTTAATCGAGTCAAAAATTGATCATTTCTACTAGGGCAGGTTAGTTGTTAAAAATGAAGATGACTCCTGGAACTAATCTAACCTATCTCGATAGAAAGAAAGAAAGACTTACCATGGGGTCGTGTGCTATGTGCATAGGGTAGGCAGGTTGTGCCAGGTGTGGAGGAGCATATCCGCTGTATGGCGGCTGAACTCCGCTTCCATTCCAAGGATCCCCTGGACCCGTTCCCGCGGAATTTCCATCTAAAAATTCAGAACCCGTGAGTAGATATGGACAGATAGATAGCTTTATTTGATCTTGGAGCCATAGCTCCCTCAAGACCATCATATATAAATTCTAAATACTAAGCTCAAGTACAAAACCAAAATTTATCACAACATAAATTAATCTGACGAAAATTAATCATCATTTCGACGTTCTAATTAGCTAATTGTCTAACTCCATTTTAGAGAATCTTCTATTTGTACGAAAAAAACAATTAGTTCAAAATTTATTATCATTTTAAAAAACCATTTAATATCATTAATATCTAATAAAGGTATAATATTTTAGTTTGAATCATTCAAATAATTTATAATTCGACTATTGCTACATCAAAATGTTAAAAAATCACCCTCTAAAAAATAAGGAGAGACAAATTGCTAATTAGACTGTCGATTTACAAAAATGCTTATATACCTTCAACAATAAAATGGCCTTTTGATCATGATTTTTGTGTGTGTGAGAAAATATTGCTAGGATAAAATGTTGCATAAGAAATTTTTGCTGAGAAATTTTGTCGTAGTTAATTATTGCATGAGAAATAAAAGACGGTCACCATAAATATATATTTGATACAATATAGACGGAAAACAGAAAACTAGAAAAATTACAGTTTCAAATTGTAATTATTACAGATTTTATAAGAATTACAATGTAGAATGTAATATTTACATTGAAAGCTCTGAAAATTAATATTCAAAGTTTGAATTTAGAAAAATGTTATTTCAAACTGTAATTTTTCTAGTTTTTAATACGACAGGACACTTATTGCTATTTATAATGTAATTTTTCGAGTTTTTTTCTTTTTTTGTAGTAGTCCAATGTTTAAAATCTTATAATTTATAGAAATAATCTTCAAAAATAATAATAAATAATCATCAATCATCAAAGAACCATCATATTCAAGTAACAGCCATAAAATTCATATTTAAATATGAGTTAATGGTATCACAATTATGCGTTTTACAAAAACAGTATTTTTAAATTATGAATAGATATTTACTGAGTTTCTTAATATAATGGTTGTCATTTGTCTGACTTTCCTCTATATTAAAACAGATAAATTGAAAATAAGTGTAAAGTTAACTATCGAATTATCGCAAAAATATGGTCCCCGATTCCTTATTGGTTGAAAAGTTAAGCGCGCAATTTAAATTCCTCGTATTTAAATATTGTAAAACGATGAAATTTTTCGGAGCTAACTTTGATACACAAATGTTAACCTTAAATGTAAGATTTTTAATTTATTTTTGTTAATCTGATCATATTGTTTAATAATTTGTTTGATGAAGTTGTGAAATACAACGAAAAGTTGCAAAATTTAAAAATCTAGCACTGAATATTTATTTCCCGTCCAAGTTCTTGAGAATTATACTATCATATTAGTATTATAAACATTTTTTATCCTTAAAACTGAAGGTACAATTCGAAATAGCAGAACCCGTGAGTATTTCTTCATTGCACCGAAATTTGTATGTCTAAATGATAGAATCAACGAGTTAAAACAATAATCACTTAAAGCAGCACGTGTCGACACGTGGTATACCCAGTATTTGAATGGTATTTACAAACTGGTAAATTAAGTAATTGGTAACGTGTGCTGGTGTAGCTGATAAAGAAAAAGTAACGGGTGGTTGAGCTTGGGCCATTATTTCTCTTTGAAACAACAGCAATAAGCTTTAACGTATTTCTTGATACTTTGCTTTATGTAATTTCGTGCCGGACCAACTCGCCTAAAGTTGCGCTATTTTTTAACACAAACTCTGATAAAACTTTGTTTCTTTTTCTTGCTGATACTAAAGAAATTTATCATAAGACTACTCTTGGCAATGCAAGGTTGTTTAATGGGTTTATATAGTTCTTACCGATATAGTAGGGCTCCGCGTAGAGGGTGGTTGCCTTCGGCGAAGTGTACCTTGGAGAGTCCTGGCCGAATTCGTCTGAGCCGTACTGAAACAAAGATAAGTTAGATTAGATTAGATTAGATCAGGAAGATGATTTGGTCTAACATAAATTTGGTATGGATTAGTACCATCTTAAAATTGGCATAATCGGAATGGCAGACAAACATAATTAACGGAATATGGTAAACAGAGACGTATGGTAAATTATTCTCAAGTTAAAGACGTTTCTTATTCAGTGCTCGAGTGTTGTATTATATCTATAAGCTGGGCTCAAAGTTTGCCCCGTTCACTTGTTCTGTTTCACTTGTTCGCAATCTAGCTTTGTCTTGAGCTTCCTTCCTCGAACCCGGAATCCCGAAAGACTACTAGCTCCTTCTGAACACTAAGTCGTTGAGAAAAGTAAACGGTGGTGTGAGAGCCAAGACTAACGCGAGGACGATGACGATGCCATTCCGGCACTCGAGAATTTAACGGGTTCTCGGGCCATGAAAGAATCGTCGAACTTATACGTTTAGAGTTCCTGGCGAGAATCCACTAAAATTGAAGACTGAGGGAAACTTCCCTCAAGACAGTTTACCCTTTTGGAATTCAAACTACTTTGCTCGTTCCTCCACTCACTGCACTAGTTTTAATGTCAATTTATCTTTTTTTTTTTTTTTTTTTTGTCAAGCTATAAGCTATAAGCTTGTATCGTTAAATCGATAAATAATTAAACTGTCATTACGCAAAGTTATCCTTGGGTAAAAGTAGCGAGGGACACAACCGCGTGGATGAAGATCGACTGCGGCCATATTTTTGACGATACACCACGCCAAGCGCAAGACGTCGCTTCTGGGGGAAAAAGTGGGGGCTAGTTCTTGACCAATGGGATTCTTGATCATCGGTATAATAATTCTACAATGTAATCTAGTGAATAAACCTAATAAGTGTTTTAGTGTGTGTAAAAATGTAGTTATCTTTAAAGAATTTACAGAAACAACTATACAAACAAATTTCTTCGATACAAAGTACTTGCGATAAGCCTGTTAATAAATCTTTGCGTAAATATAAAGCATAATTTATAACAAAATGTTAGTTAAGAACGTACAAAGATATCTCGAGCTATTAATTCAAATGAATTGCTTCCAAGTGATCTCCATCTCCTATTGCATTTCGTTAAGCTAACTTCTATCACTTGTATCTCTGATCCTCTATATTCGCACTTAGTTGCGGTGAAGCTCTATCTGCTTGCTCTATATTGCTAGATCGCCCTGAATTTCCAACGCGGAAGTTCAACAGATAAATGACGGAAAAAAAAAATCAGATAACTGACTCCCGAGTTAGAATTCGGCCCTGAAGAGATAATTCCCAATGAGGTCTCGATAAACAAACAGTTATCGGACAGAACAAAGGAATTGTTATTTGTAAATTTGTTGTAAACCAGATTACCCTTTGTTCGCTGGAAATCGAGGGAGGAATTGACAAAAAATAGATAATACGTGACAGGCTGGACGATATTTCATATTTTATGTTCCTTTTAGAAGCAAACCAATAATAAAAATGTACAGCAAGTGGATCAGAAATCTTAATATCTTCGCGCTGTCCATTTCTAACCGCGTCAGCATTTCCAAGCAATATAAAAATGTCTGGATTGATTTAGCTGTAGCTTGCGCCAAAAAATGGATAAATTTACAATATTAATAACACACGGGGACCCTGATGACTATTAATAACAATTATTGTCCAGGTGTCCTCGTGGGAACCCTCATAGTTGCGTCTATTACTATCGTCCGATCGTTCGAATATTAAATGTATGTTGTTATTAAATGATCTCAGGACATAGGACATGTAAGACAGGTGTCCTGGTTACTTATGCGGGTATGAACTTGCGGCAATTAACTTGAGAGAATTTGTTAAGAAAAGAGTCTTTGTTGGGAACAAACCGTGGAATAACGTGCAAGTTGTACCAACATTTGATGCAATAAATTATAGACCACAAAGCATCGGTGACAATAAAGGAAATGAACGCTTCCGTTGGTTGTTAATATGCTGATACTAATAGAAGTAGTGTTGTTAATGGATAATGGAGAAACTAATGTGTTACAGAAGGACAAGGAGGATAATAATGCTTATAATAAATGATGTTTGTGTAATTAAAGGTTGTATTAAAACAACAATCCCAGCAGAACTTACAGAAGGATATTTGAGAAGCTAAAAGTAAATTTAAAAGAATAATAATAATCTATATTGTTTTAAGAGATTGAATTTCGTAGAGACACTCCCCTCTCCTTCCCCAGTTTTAGCTTCAGGCTCCTATCCAGACGTTCTCATGCTAAACTGATGGTAATCAAAACATTGATGATGCTATTGCTTCAACGGTTTATAAATGTTTTTAAAACAAATCCCGGTTAGAGAAGTTGTGACTGTACAATATTTAATTTAAGTATTTGGTATCAATGACACCCAATACGCCACTGGATCCTGTTGCTAAACTAGATATTATAATTATAAATATGATAAAAGAGCTAAATTCTAAAACAAAGAGATTAAGTGGTTACAATATTTAAAAGTCGGCTAATTTTAGAGGTGGACTTTTGTTGGCAGGGTCTCAGAGAAGCTCACAGCGGTCACTGGCATCGGAAGGAACCGCCGGAAGCTCAAGAATGTGGATAAAAAGTTAGTATCAATAAATTAGCACCTTGGGTTAGCGTTTTGTTGTTTGTGGTGCTTGTCACGGCGCATCCAGGTGTGCATATACAATTCCGTGGACGTTGATCGGGCGTATAAATGTCATCGCCTACATTATTTATCAGATCGTTTGGCTGTATTGAGTTTTGCTGATGCGTTTATGAGTGTAAGTGAGTTAACGATAGTACCTTTCAGTCACATCCACACGCTAGACATATAACCGACAATTAGCGAGCAATAATCTACGTGATCGGTATGACAATGATACTAATTAATTTGTTGATCGGATGACATTTATAAACGATCATTTAGACGTTTTAGGTGTGTCACGTTAAGAATAAATGATTAATATAATATACAACGTATATATATTAGATATCATTTTTAGGTTGTTAAATACAACACAGCAGTGTTGTAATTTAAACAAGTTGTTTCTAAGGAAAAACTAGTATTTCATAATTGTAATTGCTCCGGTTGACGTTCTAGCCACTGGATAATCAGATTCTAATCAGTATAATTGTTCACAGATCAATTATAGTCTGATGAAACGAATTATTTCGAGAAAGAGGCTTTTGCTATCAATCCTGACTCTTCAGTCCTCTAGTTAGAAGATAAACTAAATAAATAACCGCGAATTCCAGCAGTTTGAGATTCTCCCGGCGAGATTCCTGGCTAGGCGTTTATTAGTCTTATGGTTTGAGACTTTATCTAGAGGGCTGGGCATTTTCCAGGATTTATTATATTCCTAATAGCCTTAATTGGTGCAATTACTGGCGAAGGACGTTCCACCTTCTACAAAACTACAAGTCTTTCTTAAACACTTAACACCACTGTCTTTTTATCAATCCCCAAGCAACATTAACCGCTTTTTCTTCGAAACCTTTGTTTAATTATCTTAAAAAAGACAATTTATGGATTAACTAAATCGTAATTATATAAATGATATCCCGGATACACAACCACACCCTAGAGCTACTAGTTATTAATTATTTCTCGCTCAAGCCTTTTTTCCTTCAAAGCTAAACGATTTTATAAATTAAACGGATTTAACGATCTTGTAAACCAATTACTGTAATACCGCTAAACAGAATTAGGAATGATCCAGCCTCCAATTCACACCAATTTCTTGTATTTCCAGAGAGAGAGAGAGAGAGATTCTTATCTTGGACGGATCCACCCTCCAATTTATAGTTTCAAATGATTCAAAGCACGTACGGTTAATCTAATTAGTATGTAGCACGATGGCTGGGTGTTAGATGAAACTTGCAGTTGCATACCAAAGCTAGGATCCAGCTCGAGTACTAAGAAAACAGTATTCGAACAATACAGAAGCTATAATTGTGTTTTTTTTTTTTTTTTATAGTTACCCCGCTCTCCTGACCGCACTTCCAGTAATTTGGAGAAGGAACACCATTGGCGAATCCCCGAGGACTCGGTGTCATCCTGGACTTGCTGGTGTAACCGTTGAATCGATGGGTATCAACACCAAAATCACTCAGTTTGAAACTCTGGTGGTTCATCTTGAAGTTTGGGTCCTGCTTGAAGCTTCTGTCCATTTTAATATTCACCGTGAATGAACGGCAACGGCATGAGGAATGCCGATCAATTGGTTTAATAAAAAAAGCATAACACTACAAGTTGTAGGCAGCTTTCCCAGTCCTAGGACGGAGGAATGCGTCGGCTTCGGCACGAACGTGGCACGAGCGATCAAATGAATTATAGGTTGTGTTTTCTGCTGGTGCAATACGTTTGACAATCAATTGATTGCATTGGAGCATTGCCTTGACACCATTAAAGCTGCCAGTAGATCTCTAATTTCTTCAATAATGTCTAATGTGCAATTTATAATGTATACACCCTTTTAGCATCTATTCATCACTTTATATATACATATATACGTAACATCCAACACTGTGTTTGTTGTTTAATGAAACCACTGTACGAAAGATGAGAGACAGGAGATAAAAAACGATTAAACTATCACGAACATTAGACGCATGAGTTGACAAGCCAGCGAATTAGAAGGTAACGGGCAGCTGGCTCGTCGCTGGTACTGAGGCGACTGGTTTTGTTACTCGGATACTTGGCTTTGGCTAACTCTTAACTCTGCTGTTGTATAAAGAGACTGCTGAAGCTTGTTGGGGTCCAAGCGGCTCTCCCACCAGTTTCCTCTCTCTCTCTTTTTCTCTTTTATATCATTGCTCGCAAGTATACCCACAGATTCATCTTAGACTACAGCGTCTAATGTATAATATCATCCAGAGTGAGACTGAAACACTCTCCGTTGGTAGACAAAGAAATTTTCTTATTGCGGAACTTAATATTTATTATCTTACAATATGAATTATCATAAATACATTTATTATGATTTACTATTTCTGCTCCGGCGTATATTGATACTTGGTTAGATGTCTAGACATCATAAGCCAGCCCCGAAGAAATACGTTTTGTAGTTGTAAGTCTTTTTATTGTTTCTCTGTACTGGTCTTATTGGTAAGATTGTACAAAAGACGAACGTGAGCCGGTCAAAAATAAATTCACTTAAAAAATCCAGCACACATATACACATATATAGAAAACACCAGTGGGAGAGTGCCGGCAAAAACAGCTAAAGCAAAAGCAAAGGAGAAAAACACAGTGGATTATATGTATTTGTACTTAAGCTTTGGTATTTCCGTGCTATTCCTTTAAACCGGGACGTTTTGTTTGAAGTTGGGGTCGTTAAGTAAACACTAGCATTACGCGTAAGACTTTACCGAGTTGAGTTTAGTTGAGGATTTGTCGAGGACGGAAGCGTGAGAGCCCTTGATTCTACAGTCTACATCAACACCACTTGACATCAACACACCAAAAAGTCCCTTTTAGCGGACACAATTTTAACGCCAATTGTTAATTATGATTCCCGAAGAAAGGAAAAATTGCGCAACAGGTCGTAGGATTAAATGACGACGCACGTGCTAAGGACATATTGGGTTGATGGTTTTGCAAGTCCTTTTCGATTTGTGAATCACCTTATATTTGTCAATAACAGAAACGCTTTGGTCCTTAATACTAAAGGGATTATACAGTGGTGTTCTTGGTGGAACCACTTGCCTGAGAATTTCATTTGAGAGGTATAAACTAATACTTGAAAGCTATAGTCACAAAGGACTAGTCCCTGGCATACTAAGATCTGTATTATGTAGCTGGGTAAGTGTACGCGACGCCCACTGGTAACTTAGAGAACGCAGAACATAGTGAACATAGTCCGAGACTCAACTCAACGTATGAAACTTACCCGGTGAAGGTGTATAACGCTCAGCATTAAAGAGAGAAAGCTATTCTGCTTGAGAAGGACGGTAACAAACTGGCCACCAAGGAGGCAAACTGGCCAGACTGCCTGTCGCCGTTCACGTAACACTGCACCCAACGGAGGAAAAGAGAAAGAGAGATAGAGAGAGCATTTGATACTAGTCTAATCGATTTTCCTCAAGATGAACAGACATTATGTCATTCTGGTCTTTAGTTTTCTTGTAATCAAGCCTATTGTCGTCATTTTTGGCAGGACTAAAACCTCCAAGTGTATTATTTATAAACCGTTGTGTAATACATATTTTAACTTGTATGACGCTAATTAGAAGTTACAATGTAGTCTTGTTATCTGACGGACTGAAGACGTCATGTAGGTATTAACGACGACGGTCAACCAACAGAATAATTCCGACGACAAGAACAAATGGTTACCGTCGAGTTCAACAGTCTCTCTACTCGATAAAGAATTCACCCGGGATTATTTTCTGGTGAGTACCAACTAAATGAGATACTCAAGACAAAGGATTATGACGTTATGACTAATGAGGGTAATTGATCATTGTTAGCCCAAGAAATTAAAATAATGCTATTATGGAATGTCGCTAATCAGTCGGTAAGCTTAAATTTGTTTGCCAGTTCAGATATTTACGCAATTTTTCAGGTAACAACACATTTTACCGGGAAAATGGGATTTGGAGAAAGGGAATGAAATATTCATCGGGAGGTTTAAACACAGTGTCATGTATCACACGCTTTTGTTTTATACATGCATGGACGAATGGGACGCTTATAGATGGCGCGTAATCTCATGCGTCCAAACGGCGGCCATTGTGTTGGTCTCTAGTTTGTCGCCGTTGGACAGAGCATTTCGTTTGACACTTTTATCACCAGCCTTTTTCCAACAATGCTAACCTGTCACACTGTTTCCGTTTATTCAATATTTTCTCTCTTGTTAACTGTCTTTTGTTCTCTTTAGATTACCCATATAAACCGTTAATATTACAAACATCCATATATCAATATATACCCAGCGCTCTGATGATTATGCTGCTTTTATAGACACATATCCATAGATATTTTTCGATATACTACAAGCCGTCGACCTTGATACAATACACCGCAGCAATTACAGCCGTTAGACATGGCTTATGGATTATGGGAATATCTATCGGTCTCTTATTGTAAAAGACACCTTATATTATCATTATATTATACTATATAAAAGTGTATAAAAGTATTATATGTTTATACGCCCTTCCACACATTCAAGGCCAGATCTTGTTGATGAAACAAGTCACACGCGAGTCATACAACACTACTCAATCCTCCTCCTCCTCCTCCTCCTCCTCCTCTTTCTCGAGACTGGTCCGGCGACTTATAATCTCCAGTTTTTCCCAAAGCAGGCAGCAGGCATCCCGCCATTTTCGTAGTTTGCGACAACGGCTAATATGGCACTCGAACGATCCAATGAATTTTTCATCGGATACAAGACTAACGACCCTGAAATGTGTATAACCGCATCTCTCCAGAGGAACAAGAGATGATTCTGCTTTTTGTCCAGTTTATATTTATATATACATATATATAACCATCCAAAGCAATACTAATGTTAACTGCTTTTTCTTCATCGTTTTCATCAATCTTTTTCTTAGCTCTTCTTTTGTACTCGAGTAGTCATATGATGTTGTATAAAATAAAGAGCTTGGACGACTACCGAGATAAGAAAAACGTTTTAATTGGTTTTACTCGAAGGTTAAATTGAGGTAAAACAAAAAGCACACTACTCTAGACTTAACTCCAGTAGTTGCGATTTTTACAAATCAATGACGAAGCACACTGTAATAGCCTCGAAATTTATTCTCACGGAACATAACCTCGGGTATGAACAGCCATTTAGGGAGCTTTGATAAATCCTCATTACAGTAAGCCTTGAAAATATGATCTACTATTGTGTGACTAATCAAATTCATTTTTCTATCCCATAAACAATGTATCGTCTTCTAAACCAAGTAAATAGTTTTGCTTGTCATCCAACACCTCGGTGACATCATCCACCAGCACCATAAGCTACGAGGACTAAACAATAGAGAAAAAATCTCGACAAAGAGGTAAGGACATTCTTGATGATGCTGCATTCCGGTTACACTTGATCCGCGAGTATCATTTTCAAGAAAACAATTGATCCGCAGCAAGCCCAGAAAACATGATGATTGAGAGCCACGGTTTAATTGGAAGCGATTAATGAATTTATTGCGACAGACATGACCTTTTCTTCTTTTCTCTTCATCCTTTAGACTATACAGTACTCTCTATCTTCTATTTTCTTGATACTCCATCCTTGTTCCTCTATTCCTCTGCTCGGGAACTATCTCACCGGTTTTTACCCGTTTTATCAAAGGGGATGAATCGTTGGTTTCAGCACCTAGAGGGCGGTGAGTTGTACCAACTTTAGACACATTAAAAATTTAATAACGCGCTTCGCTCGGCTCGCGCTATATAACACCGCTCGGCTACTCGTTTCACAAAAGTTGTTACAGCCGTCGAGGGATCTTCGAAACAGAAACAGAGAGCCAGAAACAAAGCTATACCCTTTCTCGGGATAACACCAGTGGTTATCAAATAACTGTTGGGCTTTAGATTAACACGAAACCCCTTTTAATCCTATACCAGCAATCATAAAAACTAAATTCGTAGCTCATAGTCTATAATTTAAATGTTATCAATTCTTAAAATGGGTTCGATGTTTTAAACACCATTACAAACTTCTCTATTCCTTAATTTATCTCCGCTATTATTTCTCACATCCAATAAATTCGTCTTTTTGTTGATCTTAGCCAGTTTTATGGCTTTCCGATGTTTAATGCTTGAGTAAACGCCCGAGCGAGTACTGGTTAGTGAAATTGAGCATACATTCACAAAATATATATCCTTCGATTAATCAAACGCACCTAACTCACTACTAAAACGATTACCACTATTTCTTTCATCAATTATTGATAACCTTGTAATTCAACGAATCCAAACAAAAACAAGTTTCTTTTTCTATCTCGGGATGATATTTTAAGAGTTGTTTTTATTTTCGATAAATTTGTCCAAATAAATGTTTAAACAAAGAAAAATAACTCTGACGGGGTAGTTAGCTTGCGGTAAATGTTTTTGTAGATGCTCAAGAGAAAATAGTAACATGGTAGTTGGTAGGGTCCCTTCCAAACAACGAGGGAGTGTGGGTTAGTCGGACATTTTGAGGAGGGTGAGACGATGTCGGGGGTGTATTTACCCCTTGCTCCTCACCCCAATCCGTACAACAGTGAAACACTGAGAGAATATACATTGAGCGTTGTAACGTCCCACTGTCAGGGAGTAGCGGACCCTTCTGAGCGGTGAGGGTCTGCCCTATGATTTGTAGCTGCGTTATAATGCCTGAACTGTACCCCCCGGGTGTATCACCCTCTCCTTTTCGCCCTCGGAACACACACTGTGGCATAATAACGGCTCTGTCTTATCCGAGCATTGTTCAACTGTGCTCTCTGCTTTGTCTGTGTGTGAATCCGTCGCACTTGCTGGCAATGCCGCACAGAATTATGTCGCTCACCCCCGTGACCGCTGTCCAAAGTCCAAAGGGGTGTTAGCTAGTCTCTTGCTATTACAATTGTAAACTTCCGATTGTTAAGTGGCTCATTTTGCCAAATATAATTCGGATTTGACAAAAAAATAATCGTGAAATAGAAATTGTACTACTATTTTTCTGGTCCCTAGTTTTAGTTTGTGAGGGCGTGGTGCCGATAGTTCGACGCTCGACGTATGTGATCCGTGCGAAAGATTGCTACACGAAAAACTACTGAAGAAAAGGGAGGTTCGCTTCAGGGCGAAATACTACGCAGTAGATTCAGCCCTCTAGGGGTGAGTGTGTTCATCCCTTTTTTGTCAGAGCCTGAGGGTTCTTCGCGTCACCTACGCATTAAGCGTTTCAATTATTTGATCGCCCGATAGAATTATACGCGTCGGGCTGGATTTGCTCCGAGCATAAACTCTAAAGAGAAGCTTTTTTCGTCTTATATTATTCTCGAGGGGGAGCCAACAATAGACCTCGTCGAGATTATTCAGAGCTGAAAATTATCCTCTTTCTTATGCAACAAATTCAATCAGATAAACATATTTTATTGTTTGTTAGAGTTTGAGGATCACTAAATCCAGTCCGATTTGTTATTTGATATGTGTAAGGTTAACAAACTGACTTATTGCTTTTTTATCGTAAGTAGGGGTGCAAAGAGTAATTCTAAGTAAGGTTTTTTGGGTGGAAAATGAGCAAAAGGAAGGTTTTGACGATAAGTGGGAATATGGAAGCAATATTTGTTGAATTTATTTATGAATCTTGACATTTTCAAATATTCTATTACTTCAGCCACGATAAGTTCATGACAGCCACAAAAATACAATAAATCAACGAGTATATCGTGTTTATAAAATCATAAGTATATTTACGAGGTTTGTAATGTAATGTAGGATATTTATTACTGTATTATATGTGCAGAATGAGAATAATGGGGGTGGCGCCACTGTGGTTGTCTGTCAGAATACTAGCTTCGATACAGATAAAGAGGGAAGGTTAGTTATATTCTCAGTGGAAATAGTGCGCAGCTTTGTGCGGTTAATCACTGAGAACGGCTGTCACTCACTAGGATATATTGATATCTTGATGTTTCAACGTGATCCATCGAGCATGTAATAAACTTTATTTTTATTTCCAATATTTTTATCATATACTGTATAGTGAATTTTATTTTCCAAGCCCATAAAAGCTTTTAGTTTTATTTTCCACCGGATATTCCTCCGGGAATTAATTAAAATTTATTTAAATTGAAAAGTCGGATTTAATATATAAAAAAAAAAAAAAAAAAAAAGTCACGGTAATAACTAATTGTAACTCAGAGGGTTTTAATGATGAGATAAAAAAATAGACTTGAGGATAAATTTTACAAAAGCTGGATAAGAATTTGAAAGACACTGAAACTTACTTAGCGGACTTTTGGAGTTAAGGGTGCACCGGAATAAAAGCATCGGAGGATATGGAGAAATAAGAAGAAAAAAAAAAAAAAAAAAAAAAAAAAAAGGCGGTATCGGTGAATAGGAAATACGAGAAGTGTCTTTCACATTTTCCGGAGTAGAATATCTTGTTCTTTAAATATTTAACTACTTTTATCTCCAGAGCTTTTCGATCTCTTTATATCTCGGATCTGGAATTCACAAGGTGAAAGATTATCTCACTCGTAAATTACCAATTGGTGAGATAATAAATAAACAATTTGATGTTTAATATAACGCCGACGATAACGGGTATCGGGCGGATAGTGGGAGGGAGCAAATGAGAAATAATAAATCGCACAATGAACAGTTTATAGCAAATTCGTTATTTCACAATTCAACTACCGAGACTCGGTTGATCAATTGCTCATGTGTACCGGTCAGTTATATGAAAAGTTGCGCACCCTCCCTTTTCGCCACGGGTGATGTCTAGGGCGTATTGCCTTGCAATGCTTGTATAGAATAATATGGAATCCCTCCCTCTTTTCGCATATATATGTGTGGAGTAGTGGGTTGATTTTTCAAAGCACAATAACCCGTAGTCGTCCATAGAGTTTTTAACTTGTATAAAAGTCATTCGTTGAAAACGAGCGCAACATTATTACCGGTCAAACGCACACCGAAATATGTAAATCCCTGTAAAAAAATACAAAAAATGGGAAAATGAAATGGAAAAAAAAAAAAAAAAAAAAAAAAAAAAAAAACGAGGGTAAATCGAAGCAGTTATCCACTGAAATTGGACTCTATCCTTGACGCAGAGGGAAAAAAATATCGTTCATTTTATTTTTCATATTGTACCGAGAGATAAATTCAAGTGCTATGAAAAAATGGCTTAAAAAATCAATACTCTGGAGAGAGTTAGCTTACCAATTGTCAGGTTATTAATTATTTACATCATCAAAACACTTTTCCGTACGTTGAAAAGAATTCAAATGAAATTTGATTTAATCGCCTGGGATTCAGAATGTGAATAACAATTATGTAATAATTTAACAGACACCCCAGGCACCCTCACCACTTGCAATAATTCTATTTGAATTTTCCGGTTGCCGCGAGCGCTAGTTTCCAGATTTAAATTTACATACGCCAAAAAATTCCGGGATCACTCGCGCATTTAATTCGATATGAATAAATCCTCCATCAGAAATATAAATAAATATTAATATTAATATTGAATTCCTGATCAAAGTTACAAATATCGTCAATAGTATATTTTTTATATGGATTTTATAATATAACAATTAATCGGAGAAAAATCTAGCTTGGACCGATGGACGGTAAAGAAGCGATATAATATAATTTGTTTGAATAATTTATCAGCCGTCCAAAGAGGGAATTATAAATATTAAAAATAATTGTAAAAATGATCACAGAGTTGGTGGCATTGTATTCAAATAACGGGCTGACCGTAAAGTTGGTTTATCTGATTTATACGATTTAGAATAAAGCCACGTGCGTTATGTAGGATAAAAAGGGTGAATATGCGGTGTTTCCTGGTGCAAAACTCTCTTTCCCATGTCTTTCTCTCCCAACGTCATACAATGAGTTCACTCAGCATTTAATTGTTTTAATTTTCCGCTAACCACGTGCACAAGCTCAACTATCATGTTGCTCGGTGTATTATGTATATCCAAATGTTGAATTAAGCGACAGATAATGTTTAATTTAAACAACACACGCCAAGAGAATCTATCTCAGACCGCCCAAGAGGTATGCGTAGGCGTGACAAAGGCACCGACAATTCCCTAAACGGTTATCAGACAAACGGTACTTGCTTTTCTGCTCTATCTAATCCGATTGTAATTCTTTCTCCAGATCTGACTTATTAGACTAGCTCAACTTGCTGATCATTGCGCAAGGGTGGACGCATTTTTACGGCTAGTTTTACAAAAGGACAGATCTAACGTCGTTGATGAACCGGAAAATCAGAAGACCAAAATGATTTTTTAAAATATAAACCAGACAATGGGAAGAATGATTTATAATTTTGGTGATGTGAAAGGGAATTGATTTAGTAGCCGGTCACATCGCTCAAATCCGGTACAATGTACAACTAAAAAGAGAGATAAATAGAATAAAGGCTCAGACAGGTCCTCCCTCTGCTGGAAACTCAGCCCTTGGCAGGTAAATGAGGGGGCGATTCAGCTTTGGAAGGTTAAGCACCCTGGTGGGGTTCTTGGGGCCCTAAAGCCCGCCGATTGGCCGGTCGAGCGAGCACCTGGCGGACAGCTGCCGTCGCACTACTACAAGCGCACGCGCTTCTACAAAGCAGGTCCCTCTTTTTCCAAGTGTTTGTGTGTGTGTGTGTGTGTGTGTGTGTGTATAGTTTGTAGTTGTATTTACTGCCAACGGAACTCGGAAGAGTATTAACAGTTACCGTTTTTCCATGATAGGTTTTAAAAATTTACAACGCCGAAACTTGGTATCTTCTGGTGTTGGTTTATTTTTTTATGGCTGAACCTTCTTTTCTGAACTTAGTTACGTACCAGAACTTTGAAGACAAGTACAATAATAACAACAGGTATACTTATATAGTCTACTGGTAAAGTCGCCACCAGTTTTTGGAGACAATAGACCTCGTCGGGGATTAGTGGTGGATTTACCAACCAGTTTTCAACACCTTAGTTTACTATTTTGAACCTCAATTTACTCGGCTACCCAAGAACTAGGGTTTTGACACTTTTTAACTGATAAAAAATCTAGTACAAGCTTTTGTTGTGAAAATGTTATTTAGTTTTTACCGTCCGAGCAACCAAATTGATTATCGAATATAGAATCACTGAGTTAAATATGAAACTTGTCCTTGTAGAGTTACTTATCTTTATCTCGTAAACTCGTATTTTAATATAAAAGAACTGGCACTTGTGTAAATAGAAAAAAATTTTAATTTCAACCGATATAACAACGCGATTTCGCTAATTACAAGTCGAAAAAGAAAAAATTTAATCTTGCCGTTACGTCAGAATATTAAAACAAATCAAGAGCAAGAAAAAAGATACTTTGGTAGGAAAGACTGAAAGGGAACGGGGGCTGAAAAAATGTTAAAATAAATGTTAGGATGAGCCAAAGCTCGGAGATTATAAGTGTAATATAAGATAGAAACCCACAGCTGGAGATAAATGCTTTTTCCAGGGTTTGTGGTCCCGTAGACGCTTTTTTTCTCCTGTACTCGCCCTTTTTTTTACATTCGTAATTTTCCTTTCCACTGGTCCTGACTATTTTCTCTGTAGTTTCTGGATGAGGTGCCTATACGCCCCGCGATTTAAACCCCGGTGGATAAAAACGGGGATAAAAGACTCGCTGAAAAAGAAGAACAGAAGGAACAACAACAAGAAAGACTCGACACTCAGGAAATGACCTGGCAGTGGCGTAGAATTCTGACTTGGTCTTCTTATTCTTCTTCTTCTTCTTCTTCTTCTTCTTCTTTGGAGTTGGGAGTTGCTGGTATGGTCTAGTGTTTCACCAACGGGCTATTTAAATCATACATGGCTCCATGCCCCAATGGCCACGACATACCAGAATAGCCGGATATTTTTCAATAATAAATTGTCGTTGCAGAATCGAAAGTAAGCGTATACCTGATTCCCGGTCACTCGAGGGTTTACAAGTCCAGTTCTCAACAACAACTATATTGCTCTATTGAAGTATTTATAGTAAAAGTCAATAAATTGGCACTAGACTACCGGGCAATTCGTTGCTGTAATTCGTTTAGTTTATATTTTATACATATATCTTGCACATATAACTAAAAGAAAAAGGAAAAGCACTAACTTCAGCCAAGACCCCAATCATTCGTCAGTAACTCAAAAAATAATGTGTACAGTAGCTGGATGTTATTATTGTAGTTTAATATTCTAAATGGTAGCAACCGTCGCCGGATCTAAGATCTCGAGTCAGGTACTGAAAGGCACCACTGCCTTATGTGTATGATGCACACAATATGGATATTTATTAAAAGTAACAACTCTTGGGAGATAATATGCGCTTGTCTTATCTGCCTTACACTAAAGTTTTTTTTCTTTTTTTTTTTTTTTTTTTTTTTTTTTTTAAATGAATTTTTCGAAACAATATTATTCCACCGACAGAATAAATACGTGAATAAGAAAACAAAAATAACAAATTCTCGTTTTTGTATGCTCGTGGGATAGTTCAAGAGGGAAAAAGGTCCTCGAGTAAGTACAAGGGGCCAAAAATAATATTTAAAGGCCGAAGGAGAAAAAAAAAAAAAAAAAAAAAAAAAAAAAAAAAGTATAATCAGTAGTCGAGGATTGACGGGGGTTAGAAAAATTTAGTCTCGGAATCTTGAGGTTGGGGCCTTTTTCGGGTAGTCCAAGTAAAGGCAGAAGACTAAACACGCCATATGGCCCCTTTGGTTACTATGTTTTTTGAGCTTCCTTTTTCTTCCTGAGCTCCCTCTGCTCGTTTGTTATTTATTTCCTTTTCTCTTTCACTCTGTTTGACGTCACGCTCAACAAAATGTAATCCAAGTATGCATTCGGCAAACTGCACTCGCTTTAATAATTATCCACGGTAGACGCTCAAACTGGGGGGACATTGAATAATATTTTTTTTTTTTTTCAACAGAAATGTCATTAGTCATTAGTAAAGTTGGGGAATAGGCGTGAATTAGAGCGACTTAAACTATTAAATTCTCAAAAAGTATAGAGTGTAACATCGTAGCCGCTCATTAGTTCCATACATCACTCGCCTGTCGCGCCATCTCTCTGGTAAACGCATACATCAGCTGGGACGGCGAAGATCCAGTAGCTCGTGTGTGCACATACATCGGATATGATCTAGTTCGATCGAGGAACAACCAACAGCCCAGTTGCTAATTCGCAATACACCTAAGCGTGTACAATGGTTATGTAGATGATGACTAATATCATCGGTAAGAGCAAGACACGATGGAGTAGACATGTATCTCATATTAGATAGCATTGGGCTATTAATACAACATCGTGATATACTGTATTATCACACATGTTGCGTGCGTACTCTCAACTCTGTGGTGGACTGGAAATAGAGCCTAACATGAACATCCACCCTCTAGCTCCAGCTCTAGCTCTACCTCTTGCTACCCCTTAATCGCTGTCTCGGGCTTCCGCGATTGTGTGTCATTGTCCGAGTCCGTGCAAGTTACACAGAATTGTGCACCACTGATACAGATATAGACCTCTATGTTAGAGCCAACCGGGTACTAATATAATGGTAATCTAGTAGATTAACGGCAGCGATTCTACACAGTACAATATGCTTTGTATGTTCATGTCATATAATATCCAACTATTATTGCTCCCGAGAACAAGAATCCATCAATTTGCGTTTCTTCATCTTGATCTAACCAGTGAAGGCCGGATACAGGAGAGAAGGCCGGAAATATGTCTTACGAAAACAAGTTTTCTGGTGAGGTGATTGTTAATACTTGTCTTCCTTTTAAACTGGTGCAATTTCTTAAATGAAGATATTTACGATAATTATGTAGATGTTGGAACAAACAACTCTTGATGATCGATTGTTTTTAAATTGTCCTCGGGTTGTACAGTGCATACAATGAGTAATTACTTACGGCAATAAAAAAACGTGTACCGTTATGAGTTTAATAAGCGGCTTAATAAAATGCTGATAGAAAACACACACATACATACAATGGGTACGTTAAAATAAAACTAATAAAATAAGATTATGAAGAAGAAAACGAGGAGAAGGAGGAAGAAGCATATGTGTGCGTTGAGGGCGCCACTAGTTTTCATTTTAGTTTATTTTTTGAATACTCTCTTACTCATAAAACTCATCTTGCTGTCTCGTTTCCACGGTGAGTATGTGTCGAGACCTTGAAAGAGACGATCAGTTGGTAGTTACTACTATAGAGTTAAGAGACAAAAAAATAAAATAAAACTATAGTCCATTTTTATGTAATTTATGCTTGCGCTGATTATCTTAATTAACAATCAACAGGGGAATTAAAAATGAAATACTAATTGACTTTTATTATCATTTTGTGTGTATCAGCTCTCCCTTCTACACTCCGTTCTTCTCTTGCTCCTCATTTTACTTGTGGTTCTTCCTTTCCTTCTTCGGCTATAATTTTATTATCATCATAACTGAATAGCTTTAAAAAGAGCAGCGGGAGGCCAGGGGGTGTAAGGTGGAGGGGAGTTAAAGCATGGATGTGATGATAAATGGTGAAACGGTTGAGAGTCACTGGAATCCAGTCCATAAGCCAGAGAGAGAATAAACCGAGCAGAGGAGTAAACTGTACTGAAATACACACACAGTTCACATTCAGTAGATCGGAGTGCTGTGAAAAGGAGGGTAAAGTGTGTGAGAGAGAGTCGGGGGGTTAAAGCCTTATTTCTCACTCAAACTCGGTACAACAACTATAACGTCCCTCATACTCTATAAGTCCTCTCTATATAGAGTATATGTAGTGATGCTGTAGCTCTGGTGCAGCCGCCCCCTCTCGCTCTCATTGCCGCCCTTTCCTCCGTTACTATACGGATAACAATGGCGTGCAAAGGAGATTAACAAACAGAATAAGCTAACGCATAATCGCATTATTTCTGGCTAAGCCGCATTTAAATTAGATAGAAATTCCATTTAACGAAATAATGCCTCCCGGATCACGAGTCACATCCTCCTGCTCTGAATAACGCCCTCAAACCGTCCACCTCCCAACTATTTTTATCTAGTTTTTATCATAAAAACTAACACAACTATCAAGAGGAAACAATAAATTCAAAATAATCAATGTTGTGAGCGTTAAATTTAATTATGGATTAATTGAGAGGTATCAACTTGTTACAGTTATTGGATTTCCGGTAGCATGTTATGCTCAGACCTTTTATTTCACCAATCGGGTAAATATAAAACCGGCAGGAAAAGGATTAAATCCTTTTAGCGCCACCCGGAATATAATAAAAATAAAAAAAAAAAAAACGTATTATAGAGAAACATTCAGAGCTTGGGACTGAGGATTCACCATTGAAAAACTCATTCCCGTGTGTATAAATGCTTTGTAATTCAATGTGCCAGCAAATGAACAACAAAGGGGTGTCAAATAATCGACGGTTTGTGGAAAATCCGGATACACATCCAATCCGGATGCTCCAAAAGTTTATCAATTATTACTTTTTTTTTCTGGATATTTTATTTTAGATTTGTTTTACCTGAGGACCACCATCGACGATTGACTGGTAAGCTGACTGGAAGACGCTGCCGAGCTGCGTCATTCCTTCGTCTCCCATGTGGAACATTATGTCACCAGGAGATCCATTGTTGTTGAGGTTGTTGTTATTTCCCATTAGCTTTTCGGTGGTACTGATGTCGCGCAGAATAGTGTTTGACTGCATCATCGATGATAATGGTATGTTTATTCAATTACTTATTCGTTTTTTTGCACAATTATACTTTTAGAACCACTTTTTATTTTGAGTTTAAACAAATATCAAATCACACTAGCAGTCTCGTTTGTTATTGCTGACATTTTTACCACTAAATACGGATAACTTTGGAGAAAGAATCACAGCCCGGAAAAATCATAACTGGTACAACCAAACGGTCACCAGTTTAAATTCATCCTGTCAGTTTGACAGATAAAAGTGTCAATAGTCGCCGGATAGTGTCTGGTGAATTTTAAATTTACGGCTCGTACGTAAAAAGGTTTATGGGTGACAACCGAAAAAAGCGTTTTTTTTTTTTTTTTTGCCTTTTTCCTTCGGTATTATTTCGATTTTTTATTTATATTTCTTCCCAGGTCCTATCAGAAAACGAACACGCGGCTGAAACGTCGGACACACATGGCGGCACGAGTCGCGTCGTTACAACGCCAAAAAGACCAACTAAAATCCACCATATAAAAAAATATACATATATTCTTCTTTATTCTTCCTTTGCTGGATATTCTTCTCGAGTTTTAAGATATAAATAAAATAATTTTAAAGATTGTTGCGTTTTTTGTACAAGATTTAAGCTCTAGAACACTTTGATGGCACTTTAAATAATTTAACCACTCAAAACACTCGTGTAATGGGTACGTCAATCACTGAAGAATCTATTGCGGTATTAATCACTAGTCTTTCACTGGTAATACATAAATTAATATATATCTCGACTAGAAGTATAAATATTTAAAATAAAACTTGGTTTCGTGTTTTCGCACCATTTGCTCTTGTATTTCCGCAGTGAGTCGAACAAAATCCCGTGTCAATATTTCTCGTAGCCCGGGTCCATATCAAACGCATTCACTCGTGTCATAAATAATATTATTAATACAAAAAAGAGTAATAATAAATAATATAGGATAAATAAAAACTAAAACCGTTTTACTGCAGACAAGTAGCCTTCGACAGAGAAGGAGATAACCGAAATAATAAAAAAAAAGCTCGGGATCACATGAAAAAGCGACAAAATCTCATGCGGTCGAGGTACGCGACGCGACTGACGCTCGACTAGGGGAGGCAAGCTGATCTTCCCTCCCTTCGTCGTCCAATCGACGGTAGAGTCCCCTCCAGCGCAGTTTCCCCCACTTTGCTAGATTCAGTACGGCGTAACTCCATCATTCTCCTCTTGGGGTTCTCCCTCTTCCTCCAACGGCAGATGAACATAAAACGGTGTCTCTCTCTTTTGGGTGAACTCTTTTCCCCTTGGGGTGCAGCTTGTCCCTTTTGAGTTCGCGGGAAGTGAAACAACCAGCAACCCCTACACTCGCTTAACTACGGGAAATACAAGTGTAGATGTTAAAGCTGTAGCAAAGGGCTCCGAATATAAACGAGCTGCCGTTTTCCATCCGCTTTTATTTGTAACTCTCTTTGCAGAGGATCTTCAATTGTAGGCCAGTCAAATTACCTCGGTATGACCATAAACAATTTCACTTGATCAAAAATTGATCAAAGTCTTCATAAAAAGTGGTAATTTATCAGTTTTTTGGTTAATGGTAGCTTTCATTAATAAAAATCATCAACGGCAATTATTTTTCACCTATTGTCAAAATATTATTAAAAATTGCTTCAGTAGGACTATGTTATGCTAGTAGCAAATGCTTGGCCGTATACATTCGTGGGTGTTGTGTTAAAAACTGTGGGCAGATCCATTCTGAAAACATTGGCCCACTTGTTGAGCCGAAAAACCCCGAATGATCCTACCGCTGATTACCGAGTCGTGAGCTAAAGCCCAACTGCAGTCTTGATTCTTTGGTTGTAACACAGTGTGTATTTGCAAGTTCTCTGTTTTACCTTTTGGATCTGATTCATTCACTTAAAAGCTGAGACTCGTTCGATGATCCATCAGTCTGTCTCTGTCAGACTGAAAAGAGTCAGCGGAACTTTTGTTATCTACTAAAGTAATGCCGTATGGCAAAAATCAGTTCATTCAACTCGGGCCAATAATGAACAAAGAGCTGATATGAATGGGTTACCAATTCCAATGACTATAATTAGTTGTGGCCATAGCAAACTTTGAATCACCACCCAATAATAATACACATAAGTGTAATTTTGGTGTCATTTGTATACGGTTGTATATTGTCTGTCGTGGTGGGAGAGATTATAATTACCCAAGTAAAGCCCACTCTAACCCAGTTGGCGAGCGACATCAGCTCCAGTTTGACAACGGAGGCCACTTTAAATCCGCAACAACCGACAAATCCATACAACCAATAACAACAACCGCATTTATCATTTACGTGTTTTCCCAACGGGGATATTCAATGTCCATCTTCTATATTCTCAATTCTGCTTCACCATGGGACCACCATCTACCCTCTTTTATTTACCATATCAATGTTACACTTAACACAATCAAATAATAATGTTACAAGTTATAAAACTATTACACTTGTTTGCTGATGTTTTTCTCTCTTTTTTTCTTTAAAATACAAAACAGATGTTTACAGCCATAAATATCTTTGGGAAAATTGTTAGAAATAGGGATAGAAAAATAGAAAGCCAAATGATGGATCGAAAACTCGAAATAATTAAAAGCAACCAATATTCCTGTGGCGCATGCTACCCGTGACCAATTTTTGACAATAGCCCACCAGCATTTTCAGAGAGAGATTTAAATCGACTACCTGGCTCAATGTACCAAGGGTCGAGGCCAAGTACAACGTAAATTTGAAAACGATAAATGTCTATACCGCAGGAATTTCCCTATTTTTTTTTTTTTTTTTTTTTTTTTGCATTAATTTTTTCTCTAGATCCAAAATATCTGAAGGGAATAAAGTAGAAAATAGGTTAAATTTATGATCCTACAAGAATTATCCATTAATTCCAAGTACCAGTGAGCCTATTACCGTTTCTTTGAAAATCCAAAGACCGTAATAGAAGAAAATAGATGATTTCCTGTAATTTTGGCAAGTGTCTTAGTAAAACCCGGACGGTAAATAAAGTGGATAGTTTTGTTAGTTTCTCAAATGCGGGCGTAGTACCTCTTGAGGCATTCAAAGGAGGATATTAACCTGACCCGTGTGTTAGTAAAATATTATTTTGTTATTTGGAGGTTCAATGAACAAGATATATACCAGCAGAAGAAACGAAGAGAGTTAATATAACAAGTTAACCAATTGATGATGAAAAAATAGTTTATATGATAATTATTATATTGAAAGGAATTTAAAAATAATTAGGTAACCTTGTATAACCAACTGTGTCAACTTTATTCCTACATGTTCTTACTCGACTGTTATAATGTTGTTGAGTTACGAACAAAGTCTGTAAGTGTGAGTGTGAGTGTGAGTGTGTATTTAAATAAAAAGAATAAAGGAAAGAAAAAAAAAAAAAAGAAACGATAATGTTAATAATAACCAAACGAGGTACAATAAAAAAATAATAAAATAAATAAGATAAATTATTAACAGAGAGTCTTTACAATTTAAAAAGGCGACGGGAGAAAAGGATCGTGATGTCTTTGGATTGAAATAGAAATAGCAGAGAATTAGGTTATAACTCGGCAGTATATTGTAGTACCTGGTTTGGGTTTGGTTCATCCGAGCTAGGATAGAGGATACTACGGGAGGAAAGTGGTCGGCTATAAGAGAAACGAGCTTTCCGAGTAGAGGGTGAACTCCGGAACACATTAACTGCAGAGCAAGTGGAGGACAAGGGGCTGGAGGACCGGGGACGCCTCTGATGCTTTTCCACCCCACTGGCGTAAGTAAACTCAATGGAGAACGGAATCACCCGAGCGATTAGTCCCACGCATATAAGGGGAAAACGATCGTTTTACCCTGGCCTGATGCTCATACTTATAGTTTAGCTCCTCTCAACTTTCTTTTCCCCTATAACTATATACTGGTGAAAGATTAAAAATAATAAAATCACTTGGCACATATTTTCAGTGGTTTACTATTGTCAGGAATAAACTACACATAATGCCATCAGATAAGGAAGTCAAGGCTTTCGTTTCTCCATTTTAGGATGATTCCTCCCTTTCACAATACTATCTTTCTCACTGGTGGCATTTCCAACCACAGCACCAGGGTATGTACAATACAATATTAGATTGCGTGCACTGTTTTCGCTAGCGCGTGTCCGCTCTCAGCCCGTTACGACCCGATAAGTCCGTTTGCTCGCGAATAAATGATCAAGATTCGTTACAAACCTCTATATTTGGATTAATTCAAACAACGACCACGACAATGCCTCTTTATATCTAAACAAATATATAAATATATAAATATACAATATTCCGGAGCTAAATATGCGTGCACGTGTTGTACTGGTCTGCAGTTACATATTACGTGTGCACATCCATGTATGTAATTTTATTGTTGTTATTATTATTATTATTATAGAGATCATGGATGACATTAAGATTGAGATTTATCGAGCCGATCTGTGACCCGGTTGCTCAAATGCTAATGCCATTTTTATTGATTCCCTTTGTTTGTATTTGTCTTTATATATAATGGAAATAACGCTAACAAAAGGACAATGTTAACTGTTAAACTCAATTAGACACTATTGGGGAAGACATGTTGTTTTAGATTTTTATTGCTTTCGTTTGTTTTCAGACCCCGAATGCCGACGCCATTGTACTCCAGGGCAGGGTTGTAGTTAGGGATCCCTCGGATAGGGATGCTTTAGGGTGAGATTTAGGAGCTACTACTGCTCAGGCAAAACCCACTTCTGTAATTTTTTTAACAAATCAAGCGCAGTTAAATTTTAAATAATTCTTCATATGCTTTGAATAATTACTGGCTAGCTTTTTTTAATTTGAAAAAGAAATAACGCCCATAAAAACTAGACAAAATCCGTAGGCGGTTAAATTGGTGCCTTAAAAACGGAAAGAACCTTCTAAAGGGAGGGTAAGATTGAAAACTTTCAAGTCGGTCCCTTTTATCTGTAAATTGAGAGTAGTCTCTGAAAAGTACTCGAGTGACTCTCCAGAAAGCGAACGTAAATGGGAAATGGCCGTATTCTCGATAATGATCTACGATTTTTCTAAAAAAAAGTATAATAAATTTATTTTCTAAGAGCTGAATTGAAATTATAAAAATAATATATGGAGGAATTTATCTATAGTAAGGGATAGAAGAGATATTTACATATGATGAAGCTAATTTACTAAAATGTGGGGATATGATTCAATTGTTAGGTGTAGGGGAATATTTACTCGGTACACACGCCGGGAATAGAGTAGAGAGTCCTCAAACTCTCTAGGGTAAACTTATTTACCCACACACACACACACACAATCATGTGGGATGAATTTCGAGGGCTTGAGATTATTTCTTCGCGGGAGATAATTTCTATTGTATGTTTTTTTTTTTTTGTGCAGAGCCAAAAAATATGAAATAGCATGTTGGATCCAGTCGGTAAGTAAACTGAAGCACGCACGCTAAGTAAACACGTAGACAACCGTTTTACGAGTTAACCGTCGACCCTAAGTAGAATCCCCCGAGGGTGAGACTAGAGACCTCGGACCAGGGGCCGAGTCTGAAAATCCCAAAAAAGAAAGGGTGGTCACATAAGTGTCACGTAGGCTTTGGTACAACTGTACTGTGAATTTATGTCGCCGAATTGATATGTCTATAAAAAATAAAGAAATAAAGCAGGGATGGGTTTTGTCGATTGTCGCTGAACGGTGAACCAAAAAATCCCCGCAGTCATTCAAGCGGACGGGCTCGAGTGCCCGGTAAGGTGAGATCGGTACGCCGAGTTCAGCTCGAGGGTGGATTTTAGTGGGTGTGTATACTCGGAGCGACAAATGGACCGCAAGATATATACGGGGACGTTGTTATGTTTGAATGTCGGGTTATCCGAGTGTGAGAAGATCACCAATAGATTGTTTGCTTCTCGGACTCATTGTCTGGCAAATTTGCTACCATATGCCGATTACATGTCACGCTAAAAATCCTTATCTCTGGATTTTCAAGGGGATCTCAATTTCGCTTAAATTAACCGACTATTATCGGGGGTTTGGTCATTATCTTTTGGGTTTTTTATCAAAATATTCATCGAGTTTTAAAAACTAACGGTGATAATCCAATAACAAAAAAAGATAAAGTACAATGAAAGCGATGGTAACCGTAATGGAGGAGATAATAAATGGTTATTGATATGTTAATTTGAAAACCGAGTTTTGAATTCTCGGTGGTGTCATTAATCCCCAATAAAAATGAACCAGACGTTCGTGCGGGTGAATGTGTATTAGTGCGGTCCACGGACAATCAAAATGAAAAAGCATCCCCTGGACAAGACAGCCGTGAGCCACGTGGCCCGGAGGGTGCTCGCTCACACAACCACTCAAAACGCCAAATTATTTCGCAGGCAATAGATTAATCGTCGAGAAGAACCAACAGCTCCGTGAAAATTCAATGATCCAAAGGATTCGCCGTATGATCAACAACAACCCTCTCCCTTACGGGGGACTCAAAAATGCTTGTTGGTTCAAGGGATTACAATAATATATCGATAGACAGTACAGAGTAGTAGTGCGTCATGTCAAAGTGTGCTGTGTGTTTTGTTTTCAGCACGTATTTAGGAGCAAGCGTGCCTGCCTTTCCGTTGAGTAATACGTCCAAATTATATCCCTGCTATATAAACATTATCATCAGTCATTCTGTTCTATTACATGGAATTGGATAATTAGATTAATGTAAGTGGCTTTCGGTATAGTAGAGATTCACAGTCACACACTTTTGAAACGTTTTTGGAATTCGATGTATTGTAAAGATTTGGACAATTTAGATTTTGAAAATAATGCCAGTTAGTGCCACAATTGTTATCAATATCGTCTAATAATCTAGAGTTAAACTACGACCCAATTATAGTATCGATATTCCAATAACCGCAGTTGTTATACATAATTTATTACGCTAATCTATTGTATTGAAGTTCCACGCATCTATATGCTTACAATATCAGTTTATAACTCCAACCTAAACCGTGTTTACCATCTTTGGTAAGAAGATTTTGATCGGAGATTTTTATCTTAATGGTTAATGGATTTGTGATGAAAGAAACATAAGAAAGGTCAAGGTATCTGCTGAAGAGGTCGCTTTAATTTGCAAACTATGCCAATTATTGGTATTTTCTAGCAAGGAATATTATAATTCGCAATAAATGCCAATTATTCCGATTATTTAATGCCGGCTATTGATAATTTGCATCTGGGAGATGAATTTGGTTGTAGCTATCCGGAAAGAGAAAAAGAGGGTCGGCAAAATGACCATAGACCGAGGGGATAAATGGAAAGTAAAAGTATGTTTGATAAAGAGAAAGAGAAAGACGATAAGTGGGAAACCCTGGAGAGTTTGAGAGCTGGAGAGCGGCGACACATTAAACTCCCGCGTTAACTCCAGCAACAGGTGTCCGTCAAACAGCTCGCGGCTATTCTAGGCACGCGATTCTTCGTAATTGATTTGTCGTTGTCGAGTAAACGGACTGGGGAAACGTCAGGTCTCATTACTCATTACTCAGGGGGATTATTTCAAGCGGCGGTGGATGGAAAAGTCCATTGAAATTACCAGCAAGGATCTTGCATAATTTTCTTATTTCATCGGAAGTAAAACCGCAGAATTATGAACAATACCCGTACATAGATAGTTGTTGTTGTTGTTGTTGTTGTTGTTGTTGTTATTTATTCTTTTTTTTATTTTTGGACAATAGCTTCCATATAAAACATTTTAAACAATGTGTATTGAGGTAGCATGTAATTTAGCTGGCTGGCGACTGTTGTGGTTGGTTAAGAAGATGCAAAATTAATGTTTGTGGTACAAAGATACCCGAACAATATTCTATACACGTATTTTTGCAGTGTATGGTGTGGCCTCGAAGAATTCGTTCGAGGCCACACCACGAATTAGTATAAAGCGAGCCAAAGGTTTCACTATGGCGCATGGTAGTTGGTGAAATGGTTGTACGGTCTGGCGACCGCAGCACGCGACACCATATGGTCAACTCTCTTACCCTACCAACGTTACTTCAGGTTTCCGCTATTCTCCATAGCCAGTCCTTCACCGATCTTTCTCCTGTGATAGCAACCTCTTTGCACGATCTTTATCTTAACGTCAACCCACAAAACTAACTTCCATCTACATAATCTATGTATATTCTCAACAAGAGCTTCCTCTTTCAATAAATAACTCAATAAACAAACTTTCAAGTCGTGGCGCCAATTTAATTACCAACAATCTTATCAGTTATCAAATAAAATTCAAAGATAATCGTATCGATTTGAATACATAGGGAATTACAGCAGTGCTCCTCAACCAAATTCTCATCGCGTTAAATTTAATCAAAAAGGTTTTTTTAGTGTCACTTAATTGTAGGGTATCATCAAAATTTTACTAATTTAATTAATTATGCCAATAATATTGATTAAATGTGCATATATAAAAGGAAAAAAAAACGTATCTGTTTTGCATTGGAAATTAATATAACATTTAATTCTTCGAGTTATAGCGTTTTGTCATAACAATTTGAGTTATTTATCAAAATGAGCATTAGTTTCTGAAGATAAAAAAACGTATCTAGAAATGAATTTTTCTGTTAAATTGTACTCAAATTCTGTAAAAACGTTATACGCTATTTTCTCGAAATTATACACGGAAAAGAGTAAACTGTAATAAATAACAATCAATTTATAATAAGTAATGATCAACTGCGAAAAATTACCATTTCAAACAGTAAAATCGTGATTTTACTATTCACTTTATAATATTTACCATTTAAACGTTACAATTTACTCTTTACATGGAAGAAAATACTATTTCAAACAGTAATATTCGCTATATAAATGTCTAAAATGTTTAAGTATAATAATTAACAATTCAGACTTTGATATTTATCATTTCGTACCTAAAAAATGATCTTATAATATTTAAAAAGTATAAAATAAAGTTGGTAAATTTCTAATACAAGCAACGTCAATATTTACAAAGTAAAATGGTAAATTTTTAACGCAACGCTAAAAAAACAAACTGTAATTATTGACTTGCTTGGACTGGTAAAATTTATATTTTAAAAGTATAATTTTTACTGTTTCAAATGTTAAATTCTCCCAGAGTGAGACCCCCTTCTCTTTTATCTGAGTTCCCCTTCTCCTCATAATATGGACTATATATTAAAATGGCAATTTTAACTGTTTGAAACTGTAATTTTTTAAGATGAAAGAGTCGTTATTTACTATAGTGGCAGCTACTAATCACTTATTTTGGACATTAAATTATAAATTGTGGCTTTTATACTTTCTAAATTACAAGTTATGTAATATTTATATTTTTGCCACCCCGATATCAGCTTTACTGTTTGAAACTATAAAAATTAACCGAAATCCGAGTGAATATTACAGTTTACTTTTTTCCGTGTGGAAATTAATATAACATTTAATTCTTCGAGTTATAGCGTTTTGTCATAACAATTTGAGTTATTTATCAAAATGAGCATTAGTTTCTGAAGATAAAAAAACGTATCTAGAAATGAATTTTTCTGTTAAATTGTACTCAAATTCAGTGAAAACTTTATAAGCTTTTTTCTCGAAACTATAATTTTCGATAACAGAGCAGCAGGGTCACCCCTCTTGACAATTGTTAACTAACTCTACTTACACTATACCCCTAAGATTACTACAATGGGGAATTCGCAAGCTTATAGCTTATAGGGCGATACAATAAAATGCCTGTATAAGTACTTGTTCTATAAGAGTAATATATGAAACTCGGACATTTTGTAAAACACTAACACGATCAGAGGTTACGCTCGTCTACATCTAGGTGTCGCGTTACAGAAACGGAAACTCGTGTTCTGTGTCGGATGCTAAAGGAATATCAACAACAAACAAAACTCTGTCTTGGACAGTTTTAAATTCAACAACTGGTGTCGAATTTCAATGTCTTGTTTAAAGTTAAGTGTAAGTATAAGTATAAGAGCATGATCGAGTAGACGAATAGTAGTAGACGACGGAACTACTACAAGAGGACAGCGCTGAAAAAATATAATAAAATAAAATGACTGCCGAGGAATTATAACTCTGGGCAAAGTTTGTCTGAGACAAAAAACGCAGTCACGCTGTTCGCGCTCGCTGGGGTCGAGAGAAAAAGTTTTAGAAATAGAGAAAAAAAAAAAAAGATACCGAAATAATAAATATTAACTTGAGACAGACTGGAGAGGAAAAAGGACAGCGCCTGGGAAAGTCTCTCCCGGATGGATTGTTTGCGTAGGAGTCCCATGTTAAAACGATTATCCTCATAGATCGTTATATCTAGTCTAAGGACTAGAATAGTCGGTAAAGCTAAATGATAATGGTGTATTATAATTTTGTTTTGGACTCACCCAGTGTTGCGTTGTGACCACTTCCCCGTCTGCGCTGTCCAAGCTCTGTACAACAGAGAGATTATTTTATATATTTAAATATAATATAATATATTTAGCATTATCACACGTGCAAAACGAGAGAATAATAGAGACAAAGCCGCTGCTTTTTAAATCGCTAACAAACAAATCAAAGAAACTTTAGTCTTAGGTACAATCAAGTACCGACTATCGATTTCTTGTTAGCTCTACGAAATAATTCGTTATATCGAGGTTTACTTTTACCGACAACGACATATAAATATATATAGTCTGACGCTAATGTAAGTTACAAATCGTAGCGCTTTGACTCATGTTTTTACAATCTAACATTAACATGTACACTTATTAATGTCCACACATGCATGAAATAACCAAGCTTAAAAGCGTAACACTTACGTCTTTCTTTCTTTTGACGGCAGCGGCGCCTGTAAGATATAAAGATTACAGTTTTTACTTTATATTTTATAATAAAAACAGTATATGGGTAGGTTTTTCAATGCTTTTATGTGTAATATTTAATGAGAATAATACTTTTTGGTTTTATGGAGGTTTTGAGAGCTTGGAAAATTTTGAGGTAAAGTATAAAAAAATAGTTTTTGTGGTGATTTGGATCAAAAAGAGTGTAAAGGATTATAAATGTGTATAAAAAAAAAATTTACTTGAATCAAATAAATAATTTTGAAGAATTTGATTTTCTTGGTTTGATTTAAAGAATTCTTAAGTTAATAAATTATTCTTAATTTAATAAGTTTTACTTGATTCAAGAATTTTTTTCTTAATTTTAAATAATGAATTTTGTTAAATTGCACTGTACTTTCTTAAATATTGACATTTTTAAAGATATAAGCTCATCCCGATGTTACACTCATTAAAAGCTTTCATTTGAGTACCCACATGCATTTTTTATATATTTTTCATATCTTTATATATATAACATATATAAGTATATAAAATATATGAAAAATCGATGTGGGTACTCAAATGAAAGGCTTGATGAGCGTAACATCAAGATGAGCTTATATCCTTAAAAATATCAATAGTTCACAAGATATTTGATAAAATGATCTGTACTTTCTTAACAATTGACATTTTTAAAGATATAAGCTCATCCTGATGTTACACTCATCAAGAACTTTCATTTGAGTACCCACATGCATTTTTTATATATTTTTCATATATACATATATATATTTATAATATATATAAAATATATGAAAAATTGATGTGGGTACTCAAATGAAAGGTCTTGATGAATATAACATCAGGATGAGCTAATATCTTTAAAAATGTCAATAGTTCACAAGATTAAAGGTCATTACTTAATTATGTATCTTATTTATTATTAAATTGCACTGTACTTTCTTAAATATTGACATTTTTAAAGATATAAGCTCATCCTGATGTTACATTTATCAAGAGCTTTCATTTGAGTACTCACATACTTTTTTTATATATTTTTCATATATACATATATATAAATATATAAAATATATGAAAAATTGATGTGGGTACTCAAATGAAAGCTCTTGATAAATGTAACATCAGGATGAGCTAATATCTTTAAAAATGTCAATAGTTCACAAGATTAAAGGTCATTACTTAATTATGTATCTTATTTATTATTAAATTGCACTGTACTTTCTTAAATATTGACATTTTTAAAGATATAAGCTCATCCTGATGTTACATTTATCAAGAGCTTTCATTTGAGTACTCACATACTTTTTTTATATATTTTTCATATATACATATATATAAATATATAAAATATATGAAAAATTGATGTGGGTACTCAAATGAAAGGTCTTGATGAGCGTAATATCAGGATGAGCTTATATCTTTAAAATTGTCAGTAATTCACAAGATACAAGGTCATTTCTCAATAGAGCATTTTCGAATACAGCCTAAATAATTATAAAATTTCACGAAAAAAACCTATAAAAATGACATTATTTTCCATAAATATAATAATATAAAACTCACCGGAATTTGGTAACCGTGCAGTGTTTCCTGTCGGCGTAGCAGGATTAGACGCTGAGGTCGGGGTGCCAACCGAGGGTGGAGGAACTCCCCGTGTCCCAAAAGGAAAATAAGGAGAATCCGGAGGATATGTTGCGCCTTCGACTGTTGTTCCACCTCCGCCACCTGGACCACTGCCTGGGCCGTTCGCCGCTGGGCCGAATGCACCGCCACCATACGCCTGGAACAAAGGTTACTTATAGTTACAAGAGTAATGACACTTGACAATGAATAGCTTAAATAAATGAATATTTAACAAAAGGCATAATTTGGGGAATAAATCATCTGGTGGATCGATTTTTTTCTTATCAATAACTGTTTAACGATCAGAGTATGATTAGATATGATTATCAATAACACAAGAAATATTACCGAATTTATTTAAACTCTGTCATATTTTTATAAACTATAATCATATCTGATAAGTCTATTTACAGAGAGTGAAATAGTGCCGAGGAATATTGTTATTTTATATTTTATAAAATAAATATTTCGAGGTTTAAAGGGGGAATAATATCGTACGGAAAAAAGTAAACTGTAATAGTCACTCGGAATCCGGTTAATTTTTATAGTTTCAAACAGTAAAACGGACATCAGGGTGGCAAAAATATAAATATTACAGAACTTAATGTAGAAAGTATAAAAGCCACAATTTACAATTTAATATCCAAAATAAGTGATTAGTAGCTGTCACTATAGTGAATAACGACTCTTTTATCTTAAAAAATTACAGTTTCAAACAGTAAAAATTGCCATTTCAATATATAGTCGATATTATGAAGAGAAGGAGAACTCAGATGAAAGAGAAGGAGGTCTCACTCTGGGAGAATTTAATATTTGAAACAGTAAAAATTATACTTTTAAAATATAAATTTTACCAGTCCAAGCAAGTCAATAATTACAGTTTGTTTTTTTAGCGTTGCGTTTAAAATTTACCATTTTATTTTGTAAATATTGAGGTTGCTTATATTAGAAATTTACTAACTTTATTTTATACTTTTTACATATCATAAGATCATTTTTTAGGTACGAAATGATAAATATCAAAGTCTGAATTGTTAATTATTATACTTAAACAATTTAGACATTTACATAGCGAATATTACTGTTTGAAATAGTATTTTCTTCCATGTAAAGAGTAAATTGTAACGTTTAAATGGTAAATATTATAAAGTGAATAGTAAAATTACGATTTTACTGTTTGAAATGGTAATTTTTAGCAGTTGATCATTACTTTATTTATTACAGTTTACTTTTTTCCGTGTACAAAGTGTAAAAGCCACAATTTATAATTTAATATCGAAAATGTGATTAGTAGCAGTCACTATAGTAAATAACGACTCTTTCATCTTAAAAAATTACAGTTTCAAACAGTAAAAATTGCCATTTTAACATATAGTCCATATTATCAGGAGAAGGGGAACTCAGATAAAAGAGAAGGGGGTCTCACTCTGGGAGAATTTAACATTTGAAACAGTAAAAATTATACTTTTAAAATATACATTTTACCAGTCCAAGCAAGTCAATAATTACAGTTTGTTTTTTTAGCGTTGCGTTTAAAATTTACCATTTTATTTTGTAAATATTGAGGTTGCTTGTATTAGAAATTTACTAACTTTATTTTATACTTTTTACATATCATAAGATCATTTTTTAGGTACCAAATGATAAATATCAAGGTCTGAATTGTTAATTATTATGCTTAAACAATTTAGACATTTACATAGCGAATATTACTGTTTGAAATAGTATTTTCTTCCATGTAAAGAGTAAATTGTAACGTTTAAATGGTAAATATTGTAAAGTGGATAATAAAATCACGATTTTACTGTTTAAAAAGGTAATTTTTAGCAGTTGATCATTACTTATTATAAATCGACTGTTATTTATTACAGTTTACTTTTTTCCGTGTATAAAATAAATATTTCGAGTCTTAAAGGGGGAATAATATCGGGGATTTGATGATAATTTCACGGGATTTGCTACTTATTAAACTGACAAGCTCGTTCCTTGGATTCTCGGATCCTAACTTGGCAGAAGCGAACTAAGACTTTATCCTTAAAGGATAACTTTTCATCCAGGCCAGTTAACCTTCTTAGCCACTCTCTTCAGCTTTGTTTTATCTTTACAGTAAGTTGTACATACTTATAGATACAACTCTACGATATAATAGCTGGGAAGGCGTAAGTGATATTAAAGTTCCCGATCAGTGGCTTTCAACTTACTGCTAATAAATTTTAAATCGGTAAAACTTTTATCTAAGAAACAACCTCGAGTTAATTAAACAATTTTCAATATAAATAATGAATGTTATTTTGTTATTAATAATTATTAAAAGTGTAATATTTAAATAATGGTATGATAAAAAATTTCACGAGGATAAAATGGAAATTGAGAGCCACTCGGTGAAAATATTACTCGGGTCGAAGTTTTTGGATTATGTCGAGGGTTGTACAAAAGGGAGAGTCTTAAGACTGGGTAGAAAGATAATATATGCGTTAAATATTATTTTTTTCTTTCTTCCTCTTTGTTTTACTAAACATTTTTTCTACTAAATTTTACGATACGCTATTTAACGAGTGTTGACTCATATATACGTGTGTGTACTTAATATTTTAAAGGAATTTTTTAAATTATTATACATTCAACCTTTTATGTTTACTTTCTTATTTTAAATTTATAACTCACCATTCCATTGTCCATTGTTGGTCCGTACGGTGATTGGAAGCCTGGCTTTTCTGTAAAATATTCAAATAATAGTTTTTATTATCTTGTTAAGTATATTAAACTCTCTAGAACAGTTGTATAAATTTTTCTGAGAGAAACTTTTACATAATTGTTGAATTTTTACTCTGAGGGTTTAAGGAGATCCAAGTACCCTAGTGTAAAGAATGTCTATAAAAAAATAATGCGTAAAAATACTTTTGTTATGCATCTTAAAATTAATATTTAAATTAAATATTAACGTTTTTTAAGATATAATCTCATCCCGACATTACACTCATCAAGAGCTTTCATTTGAGTACCCACATGCATTTGTGATATATTTTTCATATATACATACGTCGGAGATAATATCGAGCTAGGTTTTCCCAAAGATAGGAAATTCCCAACATTTTAGTTTGTCTGTTAATTTTAAGCAAAATTGTAAAGCATAGAAAATATTTAGATATTATTTACGACTTAAGCTGATTATATTTTTATGGTTATGACGATGGGCTTAGGTAATTAAGTCCGGAGTGACAATGGTCACCAAACGTAGCCGAGGTCACAGGATAGAATTAAAAAGTATATAGTTAGAAATATCGACAGACAATGAGGGCTGTCGAAATATTTTTGAGGGAATAAGTACTTAGGGTACTTGGAAGAGAGTTCTCGTTGAGCATTGATCAAGTGAAGATCGCATACATCCTGCTGACTCCGGATTCGTTCTCGGTCTTATTCCCCCAACGTCTTTAACTGTTATATCAATCGTAGTAGAACATTTGTAATTAAATTTATTATTTCTACAAGTTAATGTACGTTATATTTTAAATCAAAGTTTGTGTTATATTTGATTATTGTGAAATAAATAAAGATGGCTGAAAATGATCCAAAGGACTCCAATAATGCCCAAACCATTGTTCCTCCGACACATATATATAATATATATAAAATATGAAATATATGAAAAATTGATGTGGGTACTCAAATGAAAGGTTTTGATGAGTGTGACATCGGGATGAGCTTATATCCTTAAAAATGTCAATAGTTCACAAGATATTTGTTAAAATGCCCTGTACTTTCTTAACTATTCACATTTTTAAAGATATAAGCTCATCCTGATATTACACTCATCAAGAGCTTTCATTTGAGTACTCACATGCATTTTTGATATATTTTTCATATATACATATATATATAATATATATAAATATATGAAATATATGAAAAATTGATGTGTGTACTCAAATGAAAGGTCTTGATGAGTGTGACATCGAGATGAGCTTATATCTTAAAAAATATCAATATTTCACAAGATAAAGGGTAATTTCTTAATTTTGTATCTTATTTATTATTAAATTGCATTGTACTTTCTTAAATATTGACGTTTTTAAAGATATAAGCTCATCCTGATGTTAAACTTATCAAGAGCCTTCATTTAAATACCCACATGCATTTTTGATATATTTTTCATTTATACATATATATAATATATATAAATATATGAAATATATGAAAAATTGATGTGGGTACTCAAATGAAAGGTCTCAATGAGTGTAACATCGAGATGAGCTTATATCTTTAAAAATGTCAATATTTTACGAGATACAAGGTCATTTCTTAATTATGTATCTAGAGATAGTGCATTTTCGAATGCAGCCTAAATATTTATTAGGCTATGTAGGTTGAATTTACAAATTTAAAAAATTTGACTACTTCGCGTGGATCTCCTTAAATTTATAAAGTGTAATTTTGAAAACAAAAGACTGGTGATGAATTTAAAATTTTTTTTTTGGGGATCGAAAAACATAGAATGTATAAAATAAAACTGTGGATTTAATGTCAGCATATACTGACGATACATCTTTATAAATCAAAAGGTTTAACATGGTAGTGCCATTTATTTTGTTTCTCGAAGTTGGAACGTGATACACGCACAGAATAACCGATCAGAGCATTATATCTGGCTGAACTCGGCAGAAAGGAGCAGCAGCACAGCATCTAGGCCGTGGAAACTCCCTTAAAACCTCGGGAACGCGGTAGGTATCGCTCGCTGAGCATGAGAACTCAGAATTCTGTATCCATGGACGGAGGAACGAGACTTCATTGGATATTAATATCATTCAGACTCTGAAAACTACCGTATACAAGGATAAATTTATGGTGAATATGTGATCTAGAATAAACTTAAAAATTTACAGATGTCAGAGCTCTGCCCGGGAAACTTACAGCTCTCAGGAATTATAATTTAATGTAACATAAACCAAAGTTTGTTGTTTCAGATTCTGGAGAATCACGAGACACTGATGTCCAGTTCCAAGAGCAAGGATGCATGGACATGCCACCAGACTCGCTCAGATTTGCTCAGATAACTATGAATCCTAACAGTTTCGGCTTGTCTGTGACACGTTCGTCGGAGCGTAGATCCACTACCGAAGGCACGCCAGTAATATCATGCATCAAAGGACAAGCCTAGGTACCAATGTGTCATCCTCAGGACACTATGGTAAGCCCCGTTATGACGTACTGTCTCTCATCATCCTCTACTTCTCAAACAACTCCATCCAAATCGATCCTTCATTATCAACCATTTGTTACTTTACAGGTTCCTTTTCTCTATTTCTACTCAAGCTTGTTAGAATTGATCTTTAGATTTATTTAAGAGAAAAGTTGCACAGTACAATGTCCTGCATTCAGTATACCTGGTAATGTTTCCCTCACTACCCCTTGACCCTTAATAAAATGGAGGGAGTACTGAAAGTACTAGATGTAACTAATATTTTTCTGTTATAGTTAACCGAGCTGAAATTCTTCACTATCAAGTGTCAATTGTCCAAATTCTAATTCAATTATTCTAACAATGTATTTTTATTATAATTGACTTTGTTTAAATCTTATTAATTAATTTCTATTATCTGAATCTAAATCTCAGTTACCAAACAGAATTCAAAAATTTAATTATCATAAATCAAAATTTATAATTAATTATTCGATTGAATAGATTCTTGTACCTTCACGGAAAAAAGTAAACTGTAATAAATAACAGTCGATTTGTAATAAGTAATGATCAACTGCAAAAAATTACCATTTCAAACGGTAAAATCGTGATTTTACTATTCACTTGATAATATTTACCATTTAAACGTTACAATTTACTTTTTACATGAAAGAAAATACTATTTCAAACAGTAATATTCGCTATGTAAATGTCTAAAATTTTTAAGTATAATAATTAACAATTAAGACTGAGATATTTATCATTTCGTACCTAAAAAATGATCTTATGATATGTAAAAAGTATAAAATAAAGTTAGTAAATTTCTAATACAAGCAACGTCAATATTTACAAAGTGAAATGGTAAATTTTAAACGCAACGCTAAAAATCAAACTGTAACTATTGACTTGCTTGGACTGGTAAAATGTATATTTTAAAAGCATAATTTTTACTGTTTCAAATGTTAAATTCTCCCAGAGTGAGACCCCCTTATCTTTCATCTGAGTTCCCCTTCTTCTCATAATATCGACTATATATTGAAATGGCAATTTTTACTGTTTGAAACTGTAATTTTTTAAGATGAAAGAGTCGTTATTTACTATAGTGACAATTACTAATCACATTTTCGATATTAAATTATAAATTGTGGCTTTTACACTTTCTACACGGAAAAAAGTAAACTGTAATAAATAATAGTCGATTTATAATAAGTAATGATCAACTGCTAAAAATTACCATTTCAGACGGTAAAATCGTAATTTTACTATTCACTTTATAATATTTACGATTTAAACGTTACAATTTACTCTTTACATGAAAGAAAATACTATTTTAAACAGTAATATTCGCTATGTAAATGTCTAAAATTTTTAAGTATAATAATTAACAATTCAGACTTTGATATTTATCATTTCGTACCTAAAAAATGATCTTATGATATGTAAAAAGTATAAAATAAAGTTATTAAATTTTTAATACAAGCAACGTCAATATTTACAAAGTGAAATGGTAAATTTTAAACGCAACGCTAAAAATCAAACTGTAACTATTGACTTGCTTGGACTGGTAAAATGTATATTTTAAAAGAATAATTTTTACTGTTTCAAATGTTCAATTCTCCCAGAGTGAGACCCCCTTATCTTTCATCTGAGTTCCCCTTCTCTTCATAATATCGACTATATATTGAAATGGCAATTTTTACTGTTTGAAACTGTAATTTTTTAAGATGAAAGAGTCGTTAATTACTATAGTGACAGCTGCTAATCACTCATTTTGGATATTAAATTATAAATTGTGGCTTTTATACTTTCTACATTAAGTTCTTTAATATTTATATTCTAGCTACCCCGATGTCCGCTTTACTGTTTGAAACTATAAAAATTAACCGTAATTCGAGTGAATATTACAGTTTACTTTTTTCCGTGTTTAAATGGAACAAACATACTTCGGAACTAATGAAAAAAGTTAAGTACTTAACCTTCCTGTTTTATAAACTAAGTAATTGGATAAATTCATCGATACTGAAAATCATATATTATGATCTATTTAAAAGTGTTATCAACTATAGAATTAAACCCTGGAGTAGTTCCTATGATAAAACATTAAAACCTATAGTAAGGTAAAAGCCCCATTATATGATCATGTACCAGTATATGATCACTCCATGTATTTGTATATCTATACTCACAAATATAGGTATACAAATACATGGAGTGATCATATACTGGTACATGATCATATATAGGGGCTTTTACCTTAAATCTTCAAAGTAAATTGTTAAAATAAAAATTACAGATGATTCGTTGATCCCACTGAAAATTAAATAATCTTTCACTTATTATTTTTCTGAATGTAAAACTTTGTACTCTCAGAGAATAGTTATTACACGGTCCAGTCAGTTAACTCGACCAAAAATTAATAAAACACTCACTAAAAATTCACTTTATATTGCAATAAAATACTTCAATCTACTTCCCAATAATCTGAAAGCTCTAAATTTTAATAAAAGGTTAAGAAAGCATATACTTTGTACACTACTTATTTAGTTAACTAATTATTTGTATCAATTTTAGGAATGTATTATATTTTTCTGGTGTTTAAAATAAATAAATAAATACTTTAAATACCTTACCATCCGGCCTATACTTTGGTATTTATCAATAAATAAATAAATAAATAAATGAATTTAGAGTGAGTTTATAGTAAATATTTTAGTCATTTCCAACAAAGCAATTGTCACTGAAGCTTTTCTCACGGTTACAATAATTTTCTCTAAAAGGTTACCATTTTTCTGCAGCATCACCCAATTAGATGGCCCAAACTGATTTATCATTCTGAAAAATACGCTTTTAGATAAAATCATCGAAAATGGTCAAACTGCAATTAAAGCCAAGTTCTTTATATCTAAATATTCTGAAAAATATTCTCACCCGTCGACATTATCTCTGGTTTGTAAGCTAAGCCGGCAAATAGACTCGGTTATTTATTCCCACGCACTCGAGTAATTTAGCAGAGATATTTTTTCCACTAGATTAAGGGGGTGTATATATTAGCCACATGTCGTCTGAGAATTTTAAAAATTCAAAGTAACTCTAGTAGGATTGTAAATAAAACCTAAGCGATGATGCTCGTTGCAGTGTTCTTAATCGATCAAGATTAAATTGCGTCTGGTCTTAACTAACTTTCTACATATCCTTCCCAAAGACCAGGACCAAAACCAAGACATTTATTTTTTTATTCTTATAGTTTGCATTAATTCCTAAATATTCCGTGGATTTTTTTTTTCATTAAATTTCAACAGACTTAACACAGGTGAGTAACAGCCAGTTCACCTTCGAAGTAAAGACGATTTAAAATCGGTCCACCTGCCTTGCTGGCGTACTACAAGAGTACTTTCGAATGTATGACTAAAAATAAATATAAAACAAAAGGTTCTCGATTTCATGAATCGTTTTTTTTTTTTTTTTTTTTTTCCAAGTTTTTAAAGGATAGTTTTTGGAATCGAATAACGATATCGAGTAGACCAGGAGAGAGTATGTGAATTGGTGTGGCCGTGCCACGCGACTCAAAGGGTTCTTGCACAGGTAAAATAAAATTGAGAAGGGACATGACAAAAAATGAAATAAAAAGGAAATTCTGTGAGTATATAGCTACAGTAGAATACCACTACCTAGAGAAAATAATACCTTATACCTTGAACCTTGTACCTTCTCTTGGTTCGGCTGTCAGGGAGCCTTACAACCCCAATGGGATCGCCGAGGGGTGAAGTCGAGGAGCCGAGAGAAGAATAGAGAGAATCCGGGCTGAAACTACCGAAGAATGAACAAGGAAAAAAATTTATAAAAACATTTAAAAGGGCTCAGGTAGCCACTGGTGCTCAACCAAACCCAACAAAATAACAACTCCTGGGTCTGCTCTTGGTTATATTTATACGAAATACCGAGTACTAAGTTGTCTGAGTTGGGCTAGAGGGGAATGAGAGTAGCCAGACCCTTTTATAATCGAGGATGAACGACCGCGGTCAAAAATTTAAAAGGCGCAGCTTGCAGTATTTTTATTACGGGAGAACGATACAGTTTTAAGACTGCATCCGGCCATTCGATTGATCGATAACTCCAGGGGATTAACATGTCCAAGAAATATATGCACTCGGGATTTACTCACAGGATGTCGAGGAGGAAGAGGTCAAACATCCTTTTCAATAGATAATATAACTTGATGATATACCCGGTGGATTTTTATTAAATATGTTAGTTGATGTTTTACCATCGATAAAACTCTCATTTTGGGTAGTAGAGACCCTTCCCGGGTATCCGGTACCCTTCTCTCCAAAGATTTCTACCAGTTATTCAAGTTATTTCGCAATTTCCGTTCTAAAACTACTCACTGTTCTTAATTCATTACTTTAATATGTATCATATAAAATATATTCTGCGTTTTATTTTAAATAAGTAGAGGGGCTGAGAGATTTGATACTTTGATGAAGCCCCAGGGTGTCCCGGGTTACTCTTTTCGGATCTAACAAAGACCGAGAATTTGGAAGAAAAAATAAAATATAAAAGTAAGAGAGAAAGGAGACGGGACGCTGCTGGAAGTGAGTTTAATGCGAAGGTGTATCGGAGAAGGCCGTCTGCCACGCGACCAGGTAACAATAGTGGGGCGAGACCTGGTCTTAAAAAACGATGCTTGATTTCATTTAAAATCCCAAAATTTTACCCTTCAAATTTTCCATCTTTGCTGAAATGCAAGTGATGGTTTCTTGGCTTGGTTTCTTGATTCGGTTTCTATAATAAGTGTCAAAATTAAAAACAAGACCCCAAAACTGAGCACCCCGGAGAAGAGGAAGCCGAGGAGGCAGAGGAGCCCAAAAACAATAAAACAAAAGCAAAATGATCGTCCGTTGCACCGTTCGGGAGTAAACGGAACGCGTACGTATACTCGGGTGATGCCACGCGACCAGAATCTGGTGGGGGGACTCGGTAACGGGGCGCGGGAGGGCACGGGGGTAAAAAAAAGTTGTAGAAGGCGAGCGAGCAACTAAACCGAACACGGGGAAAAGGGAATGAGACGCAGGGGAACTTAGCAGCTGTCGTTTGCTGCCCCCCTTCGCGTTACACTGGGGCCCAACTGGGACACTGGCGTAGGGCGCTGGGGCCCAAAGACCCATCAGAGGTTCTCCGTTCCCTTTTTGATCAAATTTTCCACGCTAGTCCAATTAGTCTTCAAATTCGACCCCAAATTGCCACACTAGACCCATTTCCGACTAGAAATTTCAGTGAGGCAGTGATTTGGCGCAAGGTAAGGCATGCCGAATTGCAAAATTGCAATAAGTGAGGCATCCGAACCAGACCAAAGTTTGGGATGTAACGCAATTGCGCTGAGTTGTAAGCTCAGCCTAATTTAGGTTGCAATTTGGAAAGCACACTTGCTGGTGACTATCTAAACTTTATTTGGTCCGAATTTGGCTACCTAACTAGGCAGTTAACGTCGCAATCGGTAGATTTGGGGACTGACGTCACTATCTAGGACGACAGGCACTACTCAGGGTGTAATTAGTGGAAAATAAATGAAAAAGATTGCATAACTGAGATTGATCGAATTGTTAGTGGAAAGGTGTAACAATAAAGGAAGAAATAGCAGGGTTGCTGTTGGCGCAAAACGCAAACGCGTGCCAGGGCACGTGACCCGCACGTGTCTACTCGTCTTCACTCCCCCCCATCTTTTTCTTCCGCGGGTCTCTGGGTGTATTCCGACGCTATCTGTTAACAGAGCTAATGTACAGTTTACCTATGTTGGGTTTGTATTTACACTCGCTCAGAAACACAAAGATTTGCTTCGGTAATTTATACAGCCCTGTCATGGAAAACTCGGTGACCTTTTCGCCTGACAAACTGATAGACATTATCGTACCGATTGAAAGAGTGACACCTGGCAAAGGGCAGGTTATTTTTTGGCTCTGCTGACATAATCAAAACATTTTGAGACCCAGGAATTAATCGTACTATTATTTATTGGGGGATGTTTAGCCACTAAACAACATAAGGGCTCACTACGGAATCTGGCCAGATGTCTACTTCGAGGCAGGTCGTGTCAGGGTGTATTGCCCCATGTCCAGCTCTCAGGTTCTACAGGTGCCAAATCGTTTACTCCATATGCTTTTAAATCCACGATAAACAAATAAAAGAAAAATTATGTTACGAAATATGGTATTAACTTCGTTGGGATGTATATGTGGAGGGAATGTTTTAAGTTATATCGAACTTGAGAATAATTATCGTACCACGCCTATGGAGCGCTCCTAGGGTGGTAAATCCACGGACCAGGGTTTCCAAAAAAAATAATGTTGGAAAGATAAATTAAAGCATGTAAGTTCCTTTTGGAATGAATAAGGTAATCCGGAGAAAGTGTACGAGCAGATGGTCTTCTTCGCGGTAAACAAATATGGAGGAAGTTGTTTTGTTAATGGAAAGTTTTAATTGTAAAATGAAGACATTTGGAGGATTTATTTGGTAGAGATTAGAATTTTGAGAAAAAGGGATTGTTTCTAAGATCTTTAAACAAACTGTGGAAAATTTATGAATTTTTAAGATTTTAGATTAATATAATTTGAAAAAAAAAAAAAAAAAGACATTGAAATTAATAATACTAAAGTTAGCCGACGTTTTTAATTTTTTTTTAATAATTAAATTACAACAAAAAAATATTTTTTAAAAATTGCACTGCTAATTTTTGAAGTTTTTTACAAATGAATTTTTTTTTTAGTTTTTTTGTTATCATTTTATCAATAAAAAAAAAATTCTAAAAATTTTTAGATGTCGGCTAACTTAATTTTCATTCAAATTAGCCGACGTTCAACAATTTTAGATTTTTTTTTATCAATTAAATTAGAACAAAAAAAAACATTTTTACAAAATTGCACGTATAATTTTTCAAACTTTCTACATGTGAAATTTTGTCATAGTTTTTTTTTAATAATTTTTTCAATAAAAAAAATTCTAAAAATTTTTAGATGGCTGACTTTATTGCCATAAAAAAAAATGTGTAATTTTTTTTTGTTTAGTGAAGAATAAATAATTTTTGTTTATTAGAAAAACATTTCGTGACCAAAAGTTACTTTTTCAGGGCTTACTTTAAATAAATTAAATAACATTTACAACCAAAACAAAGCAATTTAAAAGTATCAACATAAATTTGCTCGTTAAAAAAAATTCTATATTTATTTTTAAGGAATTTTTTTCAATAATTGCAATTAATATTTTATATAAAAAAAATTGAATCAAGTAAATAATTTTGGAGAATTTAATTATTTTAATTTGACTAAAAAATTTTTTTTTGGTTTAAAAATTTTTCACTAATTTTTTTTCAATGTTAGTACAATAATTTTTGATAAAAAAAAAATTGATAAAATAACTGCAAAGCCCGAAAAAATAAAAAAAAAAATTTATCAGAATTATGACTGGAAATTCCGTTAGTTTATGGCCGGTAAAATATGCCAATTTTTATCCGACAACAGTTATTATAATTCCGAGGACGTGTGCGAGGCGCGTGTGAGGACTCGAGAGGGAGAGGACCGGCGGCGAGAGAAACAGGAAGAAAATGAGAAAGAGGAGAAGAGGCAGGTGCATCATGGTGACACTCCCTACACACTATGCTGGTTGTTAAAGTAACAGAGGCTGAGGCTGCTAGAGGCCCAAGTCACGCAGTGTTGTGTCTGGATCCGGATTTTTTCACAAACTATAAATGCAGCCGGCTTCTAAAAATTTTATACTGAGGAAAATTCAATGGGGAAATTCACGTTTGATCAAGAACAGTTTATTTCATTTATTTCTTGAGAGGATAACAGAATGTCCATCATAATCTTTACAGCCTCGTCGCTCCAACACCTGTCGGTAGATCGAACAAAGATTTCTCTTTTTTTATTATTATATAGTTTATTCAAAAATTACGACCGGCCATCCGAGGTAACTTCCACGCAAGATATATTTATAGAAACTCCAACAGATAAAAATCCTTCTTCATATTTATCTTCATGTGTGTATCGGCTATATATAGACCGATCCTGCTCTTACTTAGGTTCGGTAATTTATTATGAAGATTAGATTTAAAGTTAAGTAATAATTTTTAAAGTTATCAAGCCTCTCAGCCTGGAAAATCTAAATTAAATGATAAAAAAATATCAGCTGAGATAAGTTTTATAAAAATAAATCAAGAATAGTGAGTTAATAAATACTAGCAACCTTGCAGTCACTACGTGACTGCCTAAACTTGTAAACTATAAATAAATAAAATTTTGCTTTATTAAATAATTACTTTTGTTAAATTACACTGTACTTTCTTAAATATTGACATTTTTTAAGATATAAGCTCATCCTGATGTTATACTCATCAAGAGCTTTCATTTGAGTACTCACATGCATTTTTGATATATTTTTCATATATTAATATATATGTCATATATTTTAAAGATATAAGCTCATCCTGATGTTATACTCATCAAGAGCTTTCATTTGAGTACCTACATGCATTTTTGATATATTTTTCATATATACATATATATAATATATATATAAATATATGAAATATATGGAAAATTGATGTGGGTACTTAAATGAAAGATCTTGACGAGTGTATCATCGGGAAGAGCTTATATCTTTAAAAATGTCAATATTTAAAAAAGTACAGTACAATTTAACATAATTAAGAAACGACCTTGTATCTTGAAAACTATTGACACTTTTAAAGATATAAGCTCACTCTAACATTACACTCATTGAGACTTTTTATTTGAGTACCCACATGCATTTTTGATATATTTTTCATATATACATATATATATAATATATATAAAATTGATGTGAGTACTCAAATGAAAGGTCTTAACGAGTGTAATATCGGGATGAGCTTATATCTTTGAAAATGTCAATAGTTCACAAGATATTTGTTAAAATGCCCTGTATTTTCTTAGCTATTGATATTTTTAAAGATATAAGCTCATCTTGATGTTACACTTATCAAGACCTTTCATTTGATTACCCACATGCTTTTTTAATATATTTTTCATAAATACATACATATAATATATATAAATATATGAAAAATTGATGTGGGTACTCAAATGAAAGATCTTAACGAGCGTAACATCGGGATGAGCTTATATCTTTAAAAATGTCAATAATTCACAAGATATTTTATAAAATGCTCCGTATTTTCTTAGCTATTGATATTTTTAAAGATATAAGCTCATCTTGATGTTACACTTATCAAGACCTTTCATTTGATTACCCACATGCTTTTTTAATATATTTTTCATAAATACATACATATAATATATATAAATATATGAAAAATTGATGTGGGTACTCAAATGAAAGATCTTAACGAGCGTAACATCGGGATGAGCTTATATCATTTAAAATGTCAATAATTCACAAGATATTTTAAAAAATGCCCCGTACTTTCTTAACAATTGACATTATTAAAACTATAAGCTCATCCTGACATTACACTCATCGAGACCTTGTATTTGAGTACCCACATGTATTTTTGATATATTTTTCATATATCCATATACATAATATATATAAATATATAAAATATATGAAAAATTGATGTGGGTACTCAAATGAAAGATCTTGAAGAGTATAATATCAGGATGAGGTTATATCTTAAAAAATAATAGTTCCCAAGATACAAGCTCATTTCTTAATTATAAATACACTGGCCACAAAATTTTGCTTATTTTTTTAATAACATATATAAATCAAGAATAGTTAATAAATATGCATAAAAAAAAAAATATAAAACTAACCCCGGGTTAATTGTGTCGATTAATTACGTACTTGACATACGATTTAAATTGCTCTCGACAATTCTAGCTCAATTACTACAATCGAGTACTCAAGTTCTAGCTAAAGAATTCACTTTAATTTTATACTTCATTTTTTATTTTTTATTTTTTATTTTTTATAGGGATGAGAAACACTGCAATGCATTCTATCCCATATACCACACGAATTCCCAATCGGCAGGTGTAACTTCATTGATTCAACTTTCGATTCCGCTACACAAATCCCGAACAAATCTTGGGCGAAAAATTTTAATTAATTGCGCTCTTTATTTTATTTTATTTCTTCAAATTTTTTTTTTTTTATTTATTTTTCTCTTAAAAATTTAGAAAATTTTTTGAAATAAAATTAAGAAAAAAAAAATGTAAAATTATTTTCTGCAAGACAAATAAAATTTTCAGCGAATAAAGGGGTAGGTTATTATATTGGCTAGAATAAAACCTATAAGTGGCAGCACTGTTCAGCACATTGACAAGTAGAACCAAAACACAGGCCGTGGTTCGTAAAAAAAACATTAATAAATGAAAACACTTTTTAAATTAAACACACCAGAGTTCAGAATAATTGTAAGAAAAAATTAAAAATAAAAATAAGCTGGAGCGAATCTTTAACGACAAAACGAAAACCGACTGGGATTAGCAAAGATTATTGTATTGCGAACTCACTCGAAGATTCGCCAGTGATTAATGAGTAACTGAGAGTAAATTGCAGGATGCAGTGAAGAAATAAATTATTAATTAGTGTGTTAATCAGTGGTTTACTTACCGGGTTGTTTGTTGGCTATTTTATTAAAACAATTTTGAAAAACCTCGTAGAGGTGCATCGGCTCGTCGTCGCTGGCAGCCATGTTTTTATGAACTGTCGGTTGTGGATATCTGTTGAGGGAACTGCCGTCTGCGGCGCCACTGTACGCCGACAATGAGATGAGATCTTTGTGGGTGTGTGTGTGTGTGTGTGTGTGTGGGAAGATGTGATGCTACTGGAGGGGAGGCCAGTAAATACTAGTGATCAGATCACAAGCTACTGAGATACTATACTCCCGTCACTTTATCCTCTGCCTGTATGTATTATATTTTATTTTCTATACTCTATTATTTTATGCTTTGATATAGTTTGTTTGAAGTTTTTTAAACAATTTTTTTATGATTTTAAATTTAACTGTCACTTTGCAATTTTTTATTTTTTTTAATAAAAAAAATTATGAAAATAAATTTAACAGATATTAAATAATTTTTAGAATTTTTTTTTAACAAATAAATTATGGCAAAAAAAATTGGCATGTAGAAATTTTAAAAAATAAAAAGTGCAATTTTTTTTTAATTATTTTTTGGAACTAATTTTTTTGTTAAAAAAAATTAAAAAATTCTATGACTGCTAATTTTACTGTCATAAATAAAGTTAGCCGACATCTAAAAATTTTAATAAATGATTACAAAAAAATTTTTCACTTGTTAAAAACTTCAAAAACTATCAGTGCAATTTTTTATAAATATTTTTTAATTGTAATTTAATAAATTAAGCAAAATAAAAAAATCAAAAATTTCGGCTAACTTTATTATTATGAAAAAATTGTATGAAAATTAATAAAAATTAATTTAGAAGATATTTGATGATTTTTTTTAACAAATAAATTATGGCAAAAAAAAATTGGCATGTGGAAATTTAAAAAAATAAAAAGTGCAATTTTTTAAAAATTATTTTTTGGAACAAATTTGTTTGTTAAAAAAAATTAAAAAATTCTATAATGACTGCTAACTTTACTGTCATAAATAAAGTTAGCCATCTAAAAATTTCAATGATTTTTTTTTTATTAATAAATGATTACAAAAATATAAAAAAAAATTTTTCACTTGTTAAAAAATTCAAAAACTATCAGTGCAATTTTTTATAAATATTTTTTAATTGTAATTTAATAAATTAAGTAAAATAAAAAAATCAAAAATGTCGGCTAATTTTATTATTATAAAAAATTTGTATAAAAATTAATAAAAATTAATTTAGAAGATTTTTAAGAATTTTTTTAAATAAATTATGGCAAAAAAAATTGACGTAAAAATAAAAAATGCAATTTTTTAAAATAATACTAAAGTTAGCCGACGATTGTAATTTTTTGATTTTTTTTTAATTAAATTAGAACAAAAAAATATTTTGAAAATTGCACTGACAATTTTTAAAGTTTTTTACAAGGGAAATTATTTTTCTTCTTTTTTTGTAATCATTTTTTCAATAAAAACAATTCTAAAACTTTTTAAATGTCGGCTGAATTTTCATCAATTTTTTTTTATGATTCTGAACTTTAACTATCATTGCAATTATTTTTTTTTTTAACAAAAAAAATTGATCTTTAGAAATTTGAAAAAATAAAAAATTCAATTTTTTTTAAAATGATTTTTTGGGACAAATTTTTTTGTTAAATAAAATTAAAAAATTGTTAAGTGACTGCTAATTTTAATTTCATCATATATTAAATAATTTAAAAAATTTTAAAACAAAAAAAATTATGATAAAAAAAATTGATATTTAGAAATTTTAAAAAATTGAAAATGCAATTTTTTAAAAATTATTTTTTGGAATAAATTTCTTATTGAATAAAATTAAAAAATTTTAGAGTGACTCCTAACTTTACTGTCATAAATTTGTTTAAAAAATTGAATTTTTATTTTATTTTAATTTTGACGTCAATTTTTTTTGGCCAAAATTTATTTATTAAATTTAATAAATATCTGCTAAATTAATTTTTATATTTTTTTTCACCGGTTAATTTTTTTTTATTAAAATTTTATAATTAAAAAAAAAATAATTTTTAGGAAATTTGAAGAATTCTAAATGCAACTTTTTAATTATTGTTATTGATTAAAAAAATAAATTTTTAAATGTCTGCTAATTTTTTAATAAAATTAATATTTAAAAATCTTTTTTTGACTAAAATATTAAACAAAATAAATATTTTTTAGTATTTATAAATTTTTAATTGTAAAAAAAATTACTTTAATAATTATTTATTAATTTATTACTTACAGTGAGTATATATTATTAAAATATATATATAAAAAAAAAATTGACAATTAAATATTTTGATACATAATTATTTTAAACTTTAACAGTATCGGTGATTGAATTCGTAGATATTTATAATAAAAATGTGCTATTAAAGTTAGTGCCGCTGATAAATATTTAAAAAATAGCAATTGTATTTATACATTAAGCATACTGAAAAAAGTCCTCCTAAATTCCAGCAAAGTCGTTGTTCTCAGGTACTGGGTACGAAATATCTTCATACTGTTGTCTTCCAAACTCTAAAAAAAATATAAATATATAAATTTAATTTTTATAAATAATTAATCGGATTTAGTCGTAAGAACGAACCTCCAGCTCCAGAAGGAAATAATGTAGCAAGAGTTCCGCCTCTTTGCTGGCCGATTTTCACCAGATACTTGGTCGAAAAGAGCCGGAAGATCAGATTAGCGATCATCAGGATCCCGCTGAATCTCTGGGACGCATCTACAAGATGACGATCAGACAGAAACTTCTGTAGGTCAGATGATTAAGTAACTATTTTCCTCTCACAGTTTTATACATGCATTTTACCAAGTATTTGTTTTTTATTTACTCACTGTCACCATTGAAGTAAATCGCTAGCATTATCACGTCGAATAATATTGCCAGGACATTTATAATCAGCGCCTTTAAATTTTTATTTGTTAATATTTAATTATAATAAAAATCAATCAATATTATTAAGAGAATAAGAAAAATTTTTTCTCCAGGATATTTAATTTATTATGATCAGTATTTAGGCTGCATTCAAAAATTCTTTATCTCTGGATACATAATTAAGGAAAGACGGCTGTATTTCGTGAACTATTGACATTTTTAAAGATATAAGCTCATCCCGACATTACACTCATCAAGACCTTTCATTTGAGTACCCACATCAATTTTTCATATATTTTATATATTTATATATATTATATATATGTATATATGAAAAATATATCAAAAATGCATGTGGGTACTCAAATGAAAGCTCTTAATAAGTGTAACATCAGGATGAGCTTATATCTTAAAAAATGTTAATAGTTAAGAAATGACCTTGTATCTTGTAAAATATTGACATTTTTAAAGATATAAGCTCATCCTGATGTTACACTCATCGAGACCTTTCATTTGAGTACCCACATCGATTTTTCATATATTTATATATATGTATGTATGAAAAATATATCAAAAATGCATGTGGGTACTCAAATGAAAGCTCTTGATGAGTGTAACATCAGGATGAGCTTATATCTTAAAAAATATCAATAGTTAAGAAAATACAGGGCATTTCAACAAATATCTTGTGAACTATTGACATTTTTAAAGATATAAGCCCATCCAAATGTTACACTCATAAAGACCTTTTTTTTGAGTACCCACTTCAATTTTTCATATATATCATATATTTATATATACTATATATATATGTATATATGAAAAATATATCAAAAATGCATGTGGGTACTCAAATGAAAGCTCTTGATAAAAGTAACATCGGGATGAGCTTATATCTTTAAAAACGTCAATATTTAAGAAAGTACAGTGCAATTTAACAAAAGTCATTATTTAATAAAGCAAAATTTGATTTGATAGTTTTTTTTAATTTTTAAAATTTTCAAAATTAATACTTACAAACTGTAAAGGTTCATCCGACTCAGTATTATGCGTAGCCCAAATTAAACATCCAAAAAATAATAAATTATAAAAAATTGCCGATTGCGGGCACCATCTTCCTTGCAGTCCCCTGAAAAATTATTATATTTATAAAAATTCTTAATTAATAATTTTAAAAATAATAATTCATTTGCATAAAATAAATAAACATGAATCATAATTCAAACAAGTGTATTAAAAAAAATTACCATGTTGTGAGGACAAAATGTATGACAAAGATGATCTGTAATCAAAATACAATTAATAGATAACAAATATGACTCATTAAATTTCCATACGCCCACTACAATAAATTGTAATATAATTTACATGATATCATCTTTCAAAAATAACTTACGCAATAAAAAAAAAACTCACGCTCGAATTTCTTTAATATTTTTTTTAACGATTGTCAATTGTCAATAATAATAACATTACCTTCAATGTAGAGTGAGAAATACTCGATAAATTCGGCATGATTTTTATAAAATATATTTATATGTATTCTTGTTCTCAGCTTTGTTTTATTCTACAACCAAATGTCAAAGTGATTATCTACGACTAAAAAATTTGCAATGAAAATATTGAGCTCTAATACAATTACCTTACTATTGACTGTGTTGGTCTACAACTACATTCACACTTCTTGAAACTTTGCAAAAATAAATAATAAAATTCTTAATAATTTACTAATTTTATTTAAAAATTTGTTTCGAATTAAAATTCTTAAAGTTTGATATTAAAAATAAAAATTTTTTAATTTTATGTCAGAATAAAATTTATATTTTATTTGCAAATCTCAAAATGGCGGGGTTCGAATTTTAGTAACATTTAAAACAGCTGACAATTTTTAAAAATAAAAATTAAATGATAAAAAAAAATTCTTTTAAAATAATTTATTTACTTAAATTTTATTAAAATAAATTAATTTTTATAGAAAATTAATTTTTAATTCTTAAAAAAATTTAAATAAATAAATTTTTTAATTTAATCAGCTGACACCAGTGGCGCTAGTGTACAATTTCATAAAACTGAACTCAACCTTATGTTAAATACTGTTAAACTGTCTTATTATAAAAATGTCTTTTCGGGTTAAATTAGTTTATTGTTATTGTCTTTGGGGGTAGGGTCTTTTCGGATTTCATAACCTTTCGGAAGGAGACACTTCTGTAAAATCAAAAATTCTTTTCGAATAATGTCTATTTTATGAATTATCTTATTTTAAAAATGTCTTGGCGGGTCAAATCAGTAAATCAGTTTACTGAATGTAATTGTCTTTGAGGATAGGGACTTTTTTGGTTTTATCATCATTCGGAAGATGTCACTTATATCGGATGGAATGTGGCGGAGGGAGGGACAAAATGCAGAAGGTATAAGGAACTTTTGAATTCTAAGGTTGGGGAACCTGCTGTACTAAAGATATGCGGTCCTGCCGCCTCGGTCGCGCTCCCAGCGGCCAGAAGTCAAATCAAACCTACCAAAGCGCCAGTCATCGGAGCGGGAAACCCTCTCACTCTCTCCAACAAACAATCCCGCACAGATTCAAATAATCCCGCCTTTTAGCACGCCATAGCTGTGGCGTAATTGTGCATTATTATTATTATTATTGATTGTGACCTGACTAGATATAAAAGAGACGCTAAGTAACTTGTGTAATAAATCCCATAATAAAATTGAGATGAAATGTATGTGAAACCAATTTATTCGTGATGTGATTGGTTGAAAATATTTATTCTCATTCTGATTGGTTGAAAATGAATATAATATACATAAACTACACATAAATATATCATGACCATAAATATGAAGCGCGCGCTTGCGCGCGCAAATTTGAATTCTAGTCCCATAATAAAATTCCCATAGTAAAATTGAGATGAAACGTATGTGAAACCAATTTATTCGTGTTGTGATTGGTCGAAAATAAATAATCTCATTCTGATTGGTTGAAAGTGAATAAAATATACATAAACGACACATAAATATATCATGACAAAAAATATGAGGCGCGCGCTTGCGCGCGCAAATTAAATTCTAGTATCATTAAATATTAATTAATCTTGCAAATATTATTATCATTATTAATATATAGTGTAGTATCCTGTAACAACTACAGGAAGGCACCCTGGATCCTGAGTCTGGCAGGAGAATTTCCCAACTCCCTAATGACTGGGAACCTTTTTAGAGGCCTGGCGGCCAGACAATATTGTCCTCAAATAAGGGTCAATAATCCGCCCAGACTGTCTTTCATAAATACTTAAAATGTAAAATATAGTACTTAAGGTATAATTTGTAATAAGTCTAATAAACCTTATAAGCCTACAACACTTGAGGAGTATCTCCAATACTAAACTTATAGCTATATATATTTTACTCTAATCCTATTACAATAGTATTTTATCTTTTTACGATACTTATTCTAATTACAACGGATGGGAAATTTCTAGAGAGTGACCAGACGACTAAAATATTAATGGGATTTTCCTTAGCGTGCTATAAACCATTTTATAGGTTTCTGAATTTCTCGCGCTATAACTTGTCATAATTTATTCTCACGTGGTAGCGCCTCCAGCGACCAGGTAAACCGTGATATAACATCACAGACATAACAAATATTAAAAAGTACTTGAAAAAAAACTCACCAGATGTCGCGTGGGTTCATCCGGCCAAAATGACAACAAAGATGTCAGTCTATATTTTCCCTTCTGTTGAAGTTTCTACGTAAAGTGATGGTGCACAAGCGCTTGTTTGCATGTACCACTGTTTTATATTAATAAATAAATAGTAATAAAATGTACAGAGGATTTTAAAGCTAAGTGACAGTTAATAAAACTATATTTGTGTAAATATATAAATGGCTACGGAGGAAAAATGGTACTTCACCAAGGAGCAATTAGCAAACACACCAAGTCGAAAATGTGGGATCGACGCAGATAAAGAATTGAGTTACAGACAGCAAGCTGCTAATTTCATCCAGGATATGGGCCAGAGGCTTGTTGTGTATCCTTTTTAATAACAACAAACCTTAATTATTAATTTAAGACACTAAACTCATCAAATTTTACCATTTTACTGATCAAGTATCTCAGCACCTCTCTTCACTCTTACCCCCGTCAGCCCATTACGCATTAATCACACTCTCAGCCCAACATTCACCGTTATTTCATCATAAATTGATAAGTATTAATTTTAAAGATTATTCCAAAGTATCACCTCGATTTTTAATCTCCTTTAGATTACTTATTTTATTTTATTCATTAATAAACAGCATTGCGACACGTAACTGAGGTCACGCGTAATATCCGCACCTCCATATTGGTTATTGTTTACGTTTAGTGGCGTTTTTCCGAAAGCAAACCCTGAAAATTTAATTAACAATGTCATGAAAAATTATAACATAATTTTTTAATTAAATTTTAAAAATAATTCAATGAAATTTGTGTTATTTTTTTGGTGAAAAATCGGGTCATGCTCTTGGTGTAGTTTGACAGGTGTACCAACAATCTAAAACGAGGAAAAAAATTTTTATCATGCTTTTATTTATTTATTTTAATTTTGTTGATTTTTACTTTTGATATTTTCCTTAACTGTAATTTTTTATCTCTGGTGGATTTACAGTACTCAGCTATGTATAAATACGGCGATAGTTTATATGCATAGGTTCTATGTGTTTCACTCACTGTCACAATTTCATAGAAATTCAATTGCATCCGCTGCACTTTTTTTGGCAGCTAAGGTTGAAGAACAACCAAGGAAGTTGGAACATGTTATTAAAGTTGCGCATATGTGCTTACACAGGGATAATAGTCCTCTTGATGTTAGATCTGAGGTATTTTTAATTATTTTTTTATCCTTGAAATTACCAATTATTTAAATAATGTCTTTTATTTAATTGCACTGTATTTTGTTAACTATTGACGTTTTTAAAGATATAAGCTCATCCTGATGGTACACTCATCAAGAGCTTTCATTTGAGTACCCACATGCATTTTTTATATATTTTTCATATATACATATATATATAATATATATTTTAAAGATATAAGCTCATCTTGATGTTATACTCATCAAGAGCTTTCATTTGAGTACCCACATACATTTTTGATATATTTTTCATATATAAAAATATATAATATATATAAATACATGAAATATATGAAAAATTGATGTGGGTACTCAAATAAAAGGTCTTAATGAGTGTAATATCAGGATGAGCTTATATCTTGAAAAATGTCAATAGATCACAAGATAAAAAGTCATTTCTTAATTTTGTATCTTATTTATTATCAAATTGCATTGTACTTTCTTAAATATTGACGTTTTTGAAGTTATTAGCTCATCCCGAAATTATACTACTCATCAAGAGCTTCCATTTGAGTACCCACATGCATTTTTGATATATTTTTTATATATACATATACATAATATATATAAATATATGAAAAATTTATGTGGGTACTCAAATAAAAGGTCTTGATGAGTGTAACATAAAAATGAGTTTATATCTTTAAAAATGTCAATAGTTCACAAGATAAAAGGTCATTACTTAATTATGTATCTTATTTATTATTAAATTGCACTGTACTTTCTAAAATATTGATATTATTAAAGATATAAACTCATTCTGATGTTACACTTATCAAGAGCTTCCTTTTGAGTACCCACATGCTTTTTTGATATATTTTTCATATATACATATATATATTATTGAAATATATGAAAAATGGATGTGAGTACTCAAATAATAGCTCTCAATAAATGTAACATCAGGATGAGCTTATATCTTAAAAAATGTCAATAGTTTACAAGATAAAAGGCCATTTCTTAATTATGTATCTTTTTATCATTAAATTGCACTGTACTTTCTTAAATATTGATATTTTTAAAGATATAAGCTCATCTTCATGTTACACTCATCAAAAGCTTTCATTTGAGTACCCACATGCATTTTTGATATATTTTTCAGATATACATATATATAATATATATATAAATATATAAAATATATGAAAAATTGATGTGGGTACTCAAATGAAAGGTCTTGATGAGTGTAACATCAGGATGAGCTTATATCTTAAAAAATGTCAATAGTTAGCGAGATACAACACCATTTCTTAAAAACCCATTTTATCATATAAATACTCTGGCCACAAAATTTTTCTTATTCTTTTAATAATATAGATTTTATTATTTTAAAAATTCTAAACTTTTAATCATTTTATTTTTGTTAAATTTTTAATATTAATAATTATTTTTTACAGGCATATCAAAGTGAAGCACATGATTTAGTATTCAATGAAAATGTTTTACTTCAAACACTGGGTTTTGATGTTGCCATTGATCATCCTCACACTCATGTTGTAAGATGTTGTCATTTAGTGAAAGGTAAATTTAAAATTTAAAATTACTTATAAAAATAATTAATTTTTCTTATAATTAATAGAAACAATAAATTATTTTATTGTAGATTAACTTCATAACTTAATTTAAAGATAAAAAAATTAACAATTGTTTGTACTTACAGCGAGCAAGGACTTAGCCCAGACTTCATACTTCATGGCATCGAACAGGTTGATAGATTATCAAAATTATACTTCCTTCTATCTTCTAATTTCAATTTACACGGCTTTTATATTCCCAGTTATTTTTCCAAAGTTATTAAAGTCTAATTTCTCCAAATATTACGCAAGTTTAATTTTAAAATCAAGAAAAATAAAAAAAGATCTAATTCCTTTTGGATGAAATTTATAAATAGACCGATGACTTTTTCTATAAAAATGAATTTAAAAAAAAAGTTTAAAATTTCTTTTAAACTCGATATTAATTTCATTAAACTTCAATAGCTTGCATCTCACCACGATGTGTCTTCAGTACAAGCCAACTGTCGTCGCTTGCTTCTGCATTCATTTAGCGTGTAAATGGTCTAATTGGGAGGTAAATATTTTTTTAATAATTATTAAGTAACTATTAGCAACCTTGCAGTCACTATGTGACTGCTGTTACTTGTGAACTATTAATAAATAATTAATTTTGTTAAATTGCACTGTACTTTTTTAAATATTGACATTTTTAAGAATATAAGCTCATCCCGGTGTTACTCTCACAAAGAGCTTTCATTTGAGTACCCACATGCATTTTCATATATTTTTAATATATATAATATATATAAATATATGAAATATATGAAAAATTGATGTGGGTACTCAAATGAAAGCTCTCGATGAGTGTAATGTCAAAGTGAGCTTATATCTTAAAAAATATCAATCGTTCACAAGATACAAGATAATTTCTTAATTATTGACATTTTTTAAAATATAAACTCATTTCGATGTTACACTCATCGAGACCTTTCATTTGAGTACCCACATGACATATTTTATATATATACATATATATAATATATATAAATATATAAAATATATGAAAAATTGATGTGGGTACTCAAATGAAAGCTCTCGATGAATATAACATCAGAATGAGCTTATATCTTAAAAAATGTCAATAGTTCAGAAGATATTTGTTAAAATGCCCTGTACTTTCTTAAATATTGACATTTTTATTGATATAAGCTAATTTTGATACTACACTTATCAAGAGCTTTCATTTGAGTACCCACATGCATTTTCATATATTTTTCATACATACATATATATAAATATATAAAATATATGAAAAAATGATGTGGGTACTCAAATGAAAGCTCTCGGCGAGTGTAACATCAGGATGAGCTTATATCTTTCAAAATCTCAATAGTTCCCAAGATACGTTCATTTCTAACCAAAAAAATTCCTTTTAACAGATTCCTCAAAGTAACGAAGGAAAAAGTTGGTTCTGGTACGTGGACCGAAGCGTAACCTCCGAACTCCTGGCTCAATTAACCGCAGAATTCCTTCACATCTTCGACAAATGCCCTTCGAGACTAAAAAAGAAGATAATGAGCATCTCAGAGCGTCAGAGCCCGAGCATGCACCACCCAAGCTTACCTAACTCACCATTCGACGTGGAACCGCGGCGAGTAGCCGCGGTAGACGACGGCGGTCCATCGTTCCAGTCCGCGCGTCCTTACCCCGCCGAGGAGGACAAGAAGAAGCCACCAAGCCAGCCTTCATCTCGGCCTCCAACAGACTACCGCGAGTACCGCGACAAGAAAGAACGCGAGCGTCTGGAGCGTGAGAAAATGAGTCAGAACTCCGGAAACTTGCCTCAAGACTCCAAGCACCACCACTCCCACCACCACAAGCCGTCCGTGCCCGGTCCTCTGTTAAACACCCCCTCTTCTGCTTCATCAACCTTAACCATGTCTGGAGCAAGCTCCGGGACTCCTATGTCAAAGCACATGGTGGTTCCTCAAAAAGGGGCAGCAGTTCATCATAATAATCATCATCACCACCATCACAGCCGCCCGGATTTAAAGCTCCAGCAGAAGCATTCCAACTCGACCGGCCCCCGGGACCCAAACCGCGACAGCTCAAGACAGCGGATCCCCCGGGACTACCAACAACAACAACAACAACAACAACAACAACAACAACAACAACAACAACAACAACCTCCTAATTATTCTCAACATCAATTAACTACTAATAATCACGTAGCTGCCCCTAAAGATGGCAATTCTGCCCCTGATATAATCGACCCAGCCATCCCGGATATTAGCCACGCTGTTGACAAACCCAGCAATAATCACCACTCTAGTTCAACTCGTCCAGTTCCGTTCGACAAACGTAGCTACGACCCGCGAAATAAATTGATTGACCATCGGAAGGAGGAGCAGAAAAATTCCCAGTATCCTAATCCGCCAAAGTATCCCGAGCATATTCGCTCAAATGACCGGCTTAGTAGGAAGCTGCCCGAATTAGAGCAGCGCAGCGAGGAGGTCAGGAAGCTCATTGAGAAGCCGCTGCCCATTCCTAAACCTCGGGCGGAGATTCAGAAGGAAGAGTACATTGCTAACATGCTTAAGCAGTCGCATAATCCTAATAAATATAATCAAGATAAATTAGTTCATAATTCTAGAATTTTTCCACATGATTTATCCAAGAGTCAGAATATTGTTAAGTCTCATCATCAGGGGCAGCATCAGCAGCAGCTGATGCAGCAGCATCAGCAGCATCAGATGTCTCAGATTTTTAAAGATAAAAATGGAATTCAGAATCCTAATTTAGGAGTTATTGATGAGAAAATTGATAAGCGAAAGCATGATGAACTCACTCAAGTACCTTTAATTAAACATAAATCATTATTTAGTCCAGATAAAATTACACCTGATACTTTACAGCGTAAAAGTAGACAAAAAACACCGCCTGTGTCGATTAAATCGATTAAACAGGAGGAAGATTTAAATACTCAATTGTTTTCAATGTCTCCGGAATTATCCTTGAATATTAAAAAAGAAAATCAAGAACAGAAGATTAAGTCTGAAGATAATTTAGATAAAAAACGACTGCCCATTTTGGGCAGCAATGATTTAAAAGAGGGTCTTAAACTCCCGACATTTGAAGCAGAGCTTATGTTTAACGGATTGGACATAAAGCCGTTTAAAACAGAAAGCGACTTGAGCCCTATGAAGTCTGCCCAAGGGATCAGCGCGCTGCTCCAAGAACCTTTAGCTCCTATGCCTTCGTTATTGCAAACTCTGTCTTCAGACGAGGGGATTTTCTCCCAGAGCGGGCCCGTAGAGTCCAGCCAGAATTTTCAGGAATTACCTGCAGTTACTGCAAGTGTTCCTACTGGGCAGAAATCTCTGGGCAGCACTCAGCCAAATATTAGTCAAGTTTCTGAGGAACCTTTTGTGTCGACTGTTGACATCAGCGCGTTCGCTTCAGCCCCGGTTATTTCTTCAGTGCCAATAGTTACGCAGCCTGCTACCCAGGAAGCTGCAGGGGCAGCTAAAAAGCAGGAGAGCCATCATAAGAGCGAGAAGAAGAAGAAGAAGGAGAAGCACAAGCATAAGGATAAAGATAAGGATAAAAGTAAAGATAAACACAAGCATAAACATAAAGATAAAGACAAGCATCGGGATAAGGATAAAGATAAGGATGGGAAGGATAAAAAGGATGGGGCAGAGAAGAGGGACAAGCATGAGGACGCTGTCACTGCTGCCCCTATTAAAATTACTATTCCTAAGGACAAGCTTAACCTTGTGGACACGCCAGATAGTAAAAAGAAGAGCCCAAGTGCTGGGATTAAGATTAAGATTCCCAAGGAGAGGCTCAAGAATAAAGAGCTGCCCGCTGCTGGCCATCAAGGACCGCTCAAGATCAAGATTAGGACTAATGCGGCTTCTGGGCAGCCCGAGGGGTACAATATTGATAATCGCAAGCGCGAAAGAGAAGAGAGTGGCGGCCAGCCTCCGGCTAAAAAGTTACAGTATGGCCAGGGCGGGCAGACCGGACAGGGTGGGCAGACAAATACTGGGCAGACTGGGCAGCCAAATCAGGGGCAGCGAGGCTCTGATCGCCAGAACGGACGCCATTATACGAGCAATAATAAGGTACGTGGAGACGGCAATTGCATTGGTCAACAACTGGGTCGTTATCCACACTCGCGTATTACTGAGCATGGTTTTAGTAAATTTGTTGAGCAGCCTATCTATCAAAATCCATATTTTTTTACTAATTTTCCCCCACCGATTTTCAACGGACAATACTTCGATCCTAATTTTTATTTTCAGTATTCCCAGTTTAATCTCTATTCTCAGGGTAATTTTTCTGATAACTTTGAACCTCTGGGGATTGACACCTCCGTGCCACCGCCGAATTTTGGGGATAAGGGACTTTTACCACCGCTGCCTGACCATCCTCCGGAACCGTTGCCTCCTCCGCCCCCTCCAGAGAACCCGGAATAATTTTTTTTGTATATAATTCTTTAGTGGTTGATTTTTTAATGATTTATTAGATGTTTTTTGGGGGATTTATCAGAGTATTATATTAAATCAAATTTTTTAAAATATGACACTGAAGTTAAAAGATGTTCTTTGAATTTTAGGGCAGTTGAATTGTTAAATAAAATCTACATGTTAAAATTGCAGGGAATTTTTAGAAGCATTTTATTGTTATTGATTTAATTTTAAAATTGACGGATAACTTCAGTATTATAAAATATTAGTGTTAAATTGATATTGAAATCTGAGAGTTTAAAAGTTGTTTTTAAAATAATTGTAATTTTTTCAAATGATTTCAATGTCAAAAAATTTATTATTATAATGTTATTTTTGATCTTGCCAATTTTGTGCATGGTTTTTAACTTCTTGCATAATTTGTATTTGTTAAAATTTTTTTTTCATTTTATTTATTTAGTTTTAAAATGGCTGTTAGTATTTTAAAGCACAGTAATTTTTTTTTCTATTTTTTAAAGTAAAAAATTTGACTTTTTTTATCAAAAAATTTTACTTTTTTTATCAAAAACAAAAATTTTACTTTTTTATTAGTTGAAAAAAAAATTTTTTTGTCAAAAAATTTTACTTTTTTTTATTAAAAAATTTTACTTTTTTTTTTATAAAAAAAAAATTTTTTTATCAAAAAATTTTATTATTTTTTAATTAAAAAATTTTTACTGTGTTTTAAAATGTAAAAAAAAAATCAAAAAATTAAAAAAAAAATAGACAAAATAATAACTAAGGTCTTAAAAAATTTTATTATTTAAATAATAATATTTGTAAGATAAAAAAAAAATAAATAGATTATTATGTTTATAAAAAATATTTAAAAAATCAAAGAATGAGTGTGAATGTAAAAAATTTATTCAAATAATCAAAAGTTTATATTTAATAAAAAATCATAATAATTTGTATTTTGATTTTTGTAAAATAAAATAAATTAAAACGTGTCCTGTTAATAAAATTAAATTGTTTTTTTTAAATTGTACATACGACACGTTTTAATAATTTATTTTTTAAACTTAAAAGTTTATAAATAAAAAATAAAATATTTAATGAATATACCTTAGTATTTATTTTGTCTACTTTTTGTCACATCATCTTCATTTAATTCACATTCATTACTAACATAATTTAAAATAAAAAATTGTTTGAATTCTTTTGAAAAAAAAAAATAGATTTATAAAATATTTTTATATTTTAATGTTGCAGGAAAAACATTCTACTAAAGACACGAAGACTTCAACCAGTAAATTAATATCGCAACATCAAACGTAGTGATGAAAAATCAAGATTTAATTATTGAGTTTAAAAATTAAATTGCGATTAATTAATTAGGATATATTTTTTAAAAAATTCTAAAATATATTAATACTGTTAATAATTGTAAGAGTGATTTTGAATGAATGCGATTGTGTGTAATTAGCAAAGTTCAACTTTAATAATTAATTTATATAATTAGGAATAATTATATGTTATTGCAATGTTAGTTTGCGACAAAAATATTTAACAAAAAAAAAATTATAAAATTCATTTAATAAAAATTACACATGTAATTTTATTAAAAAAAAATTAGAAGAAATAATAGAAGTAAGAAAATGTTAATAATTATTATTTAAATACTTAATAAGTAGATTAAGAAATTTATTTTTATTGTTTTAAATAATTACTTGAAAAACTCGAAAAAAAAATTATTAAAATCATTGAAAAAAATTTATCTTTTTTTTAAATTAAACTCTTTAGAATAAGTAGCAAAAGGATAATTAAAAAATAATTCAGAGGCTTAAAAATATTTTCAGTTAAATTTATGTAACAAGTAATTTTTTTTTTTTATTTTTTAAATAAAAAAAATGGATGTAAAAAAATGACTTGATTAATTTAATTTAAGTTGAACAATTATTATTTATTTATTCATTTTTTTACATTGTAAATAATTTAGGGATTCTTTTTTTAATTTAAAAAAAAAATAAATAATTCTCATAATAATTTATGATAAATTTACTCATACTTAATTTTTAATATAAGAGTTAACATTATAATAATTAATTAAGGGTAATTGAATGTATATATATTTTATATGCCAAAAAAATATATGAATAAATTGTAATTCTATCAAATTGTTTTAATTATTATTATTTTTACTTACATGTATTGTTGTTTGTATGTAAAGCTCTTCAAATTGATAAAAAAGAATAATTAAATAAATTTTTTTTGGAGCCTAAGGATTAAAACACTTTAATTAAAATAACAGCCGACATTCTTTTAAACGTTAGTTTCAATTTTTAAAATAGTATGAAGTGAAGTTAGCTAACAGCTGTCAAATTTTTGTAAGACTGAAGTCAGCTAAGAACTGTCAGTTTTTATGACACTGAAGTATAATAATAAATTTAGCCGTCGTTTTTAATTTTTTGATATTTTTTTATTGAAAAAATTAAAAAAAAATACTTTTTAAAAATTACACTTCCAGTTTTTCAAGTTTTTTACAAATGACAATTTTTTTTTCTTTTTTTTAAATAATTTTTTCAATAAAAAAAAATTCTAAAAATTTTTAGATGTCGGCTAATTTAATATTCATCACTGAAGTTCAGACATTAAAAAATTCTTTTCAATTTTTTAGTAATAAAATTATGATAAAAAAAATTTAATTAAAAAATTTGACATGTGAAAATTAAAAAAAATTACAAGTAAAAATTTTCAGAAGCATTTTTTTATTATAATTGATTTGTTATAAAAATTTTTAAAATTGACAGCTGACGGCTAACTTCAGTATTAATAATAATAAAGTTAGCCGACATTTTTAATTTTTTGATTTTGCTTCATTTATTAAATAAAAACTAAAAAATATTTTTTTTAAATTGCACTTACAGTTTTTAAAGTTTTTTACAAGTGAAAATTTTTTTTTTATTTTTTCAATAAAAAAAATTTCTAAAAATTTTTAAATGTCGACTCACTTAATTTTCATTCAGTATTATCAGTTTTTTAAATTTTACTAATCGATTTAAATAAAAAAAATTCTTTTTTATTTTTTCCACTTGCAATTTTTTAATAATAATTATATTTGTGAAAAATTATAAAAAAATTTTAATGTTATTATTTTTTAATACTATAAATACTGTTGAAATATTAATTTTCTTTCATGCAAAATTAAAATATCTTAAATTGTGGCTACATCATAGATTTAGAGGTTAAGGCTAATAGATTTTTATCATAATAGACTAACCACGTGGATTATAAAATTAGAAGCAAACAAATATTCTTTTGCAAAGTAAAAAAAAACTTTTAATATTTACTAAAATTATCTAGTAATTTGCTGATTAATTAATTTGTCCGAAAAACAATAAAAATAATAAAACTTGTAAGTATTTTTAAAGAATTTTATTTTTGAGAAATGAAGCAAAACAGATTTAAAATAAATTAAGCGATGCTGCTCGCATTGGAAGCGATACGAGGCCATAAATCAGCACACTCCTTTGCAACAGGACCCGTAATAGCAGATCCTTTCATTTCTCCTTTGTTATTTACGATGACACCGGCGTTGTCTTCGAAGTAGAGGAAAGTACCATCCTTCCTGCGGAAAGGTTTTCGCTGGCGAATGACTACCGCGGGCATTACTGAAAAATAATATTAATTTAAAGTATAGTTAAAATATTAATTTTAGTTAAAATTTTTTTTTTTTAATGTCTCCAAGTCAGCTGAACCTCAAACAATTTATCCCTACACGGAAAGAACAAGATGACACTGGATATCATTCCAGATTATACTGAGTGAAAAAAAATTTCAGATAGTAGCCAGTATAATCCAGATTACAATGAGTATAATCCAGATATCACTGAGTATAATCTTATTATCCCAGATTATACTCAGTGATATCTGTGGTGAAAAAAATTTCAGATAGTAGCTAGTATAATCCAGATTACAATGAGTATAATCCAGATATCACACAGTATAATCTGGATTTTTTTTTAGCTATCTGAAATTTTTTTCCACCACAGATATCACTGAGTATAATCTTATTATCCCAGATTATACTCAGTGATATCTGTGGTGAAAAAAAATTTCAGATAGTAGCTAGTATAATCCAGATTACAATGAGTATAATCCAGATAGTAGCCAGTATAATCCAGATTACAATGAGTATAATCCAGATAACACACAGTATAATCTGGATTTTTTTTAGCTATCTTAAATTTTTTTTCACCACAGATATCACTGAGTATAATCTAGGATAATATCCAATGTCATCTTGTTTTTTCCGTGTAGATGCTAAATAAAATAATTTTACTAACTGTCTGAGGTTCACTGGTAGCTTAATTAATTTTTAAATTTAATGCAAAATAATAAATTAAATAATGACTTACCCTTCTTACGAAGCTCAGGCTTTCCTTTCTTTACAGTAGCGACGATCATGTCACCAGACCCTGCGGCTGGGAGACGATTCAATCGTCCTTTAATTCCCTGGACAGCGATGACATAGAGATTTTTGGCTCCTATAAATAAATAATTTTTTAATACAATAAATTATTTAAATTTTAAGACAGCTAATTTAATTTTCATAAAAAAAAAAGATAAAGTTTAAATATTAAAATATGTTTGATATTTTCAGTGACATGTTAGGTATTAAAAATTGTTTAATTAATTACTTACCAGTATTGTCCGCACAGTTAATAACGGCTCCAACTGGGAGACCAAGAGATATCCTGAATTTCGCTCCCGCAGAACCTCCACGACCTGTAATTAATTACAATAATTAATTAATCTTTGTTTTTTTAAACTTAACCTTATAATTTTTATCAACACGTTTTCGCGGGTTAAATTTTTTGAAAAGTTTAAATTATTATCAAAATTTTATAAAAAAAAAAGATTATTTTAATTATTTAATAATTTTTTTTTTTAAGAAAAAAAATTAATTTATCACTCCCACTAACAGTTCACACATCAAAACTTAAAATCCAATTAAATAAAAAACTAAACAATATAAGTGAAAAATTTTAGTTGAAAAATAAAACTGAGTAATTAAATTTTGAATATTTAAATTGTTATTGTTTATGATTTGTTTAAAAATACCCGATTCAAAGCGATTTATTTTTTACTTAAAAATTACACACCTCGTTTCGACATCTTGGATAGTAAAAGAAAGAATCAGGTTAGCTTTCTGATGACCAGAATTTACTCGTGTGTGTTTATGCATGTGCACCCGGGAACTACATTCACCAGATGGCGGCTAGAGTCCCGCCATTGTTGTTTCTTCTTTGGAATTCAAGATGGCGCTAGTGACGGTTTCTTGTTCAGTTGATTTGTGAGTAAAAAATGTTTCAAACAGTTTTTTCAGGAATTATTATATTAATTGTTAATTAATTTAATTAATAATTGATTATTTAATTACTTGTTTTATTATAATAGGTATTTTACAATTAAATTAGTGTTTATCTTTGAGTGAAAGACTTTGTTGGTGCATGACACTAAATTTGACAGGTAAGAAAAATTTTTTTATAATTTTATAACAATAAAATTAATTTTAATAAAAAAATTCAAGTGAAAATTAAAATGAAAATTAATTGAGCAGATACTCAATAATTTTTAAAATTTTATCAACAATTATAGCAAAAAAAATTGATAAGTAGAAATTTTAAAAATTTTTAAATACAATTTTTAAAAAATAATTTTTTGGTACAAATTTATTTATTAAAAAAAATTAAAAAATGGTCAACAGCTAACTTTAATGTTATAGAATTAAAAAAAAACATTTTTTTATTGTAATTTATGTGATATCTAAATTACCAGGTACTTGACAATTTTTTTTTTTAAATAAACTGTCTAGAAAGTTATTTTTAAAAAATTGCATTTAGAATTTTTTAGTTTCTAAAAATTGAATTTTTAAAATTAATTTTTTTTTGTTCTAATTTATTTATTAAAATTAATTTTTTATAATTAAAGTTTTATAAATTAATTATTAAAATTTATTTATTAAAAAAAAATTATATTTATAATTTTTTAGTTTTTAAAATTGTTTTTTTTTGCTATAGCTTATTTATTGAAATTATTTTTTAGAATTAATGATTTATAAATTAATTGTTATAATTTATTAATTGAAAAAAAATTATATTGATAATTTTTTAAAGTTGTTAAAATTAATTTTTTTTTGCTCTAATTTATTTATTAAAATTATTTTTAAATTAATTGTTATAATGTATTTATTTAAAAAAAATTATATTTATAATTTTTTAGAGTTTTTAAAATCAATTTTTCTTGCTCTAATTTCTTTAAAAAAAAAAAAAATCATCAAATTTTAAATTAAAAAGAAGAATTATTAAATAAATCAATATTAAATTTAAAATGAAATAAAAAATCAATTACGCTTATTAACATCAACATGTTGCATAATAGAGACAGTAGGATCAAACCCAGAAGCTTCAACAATCATTTGATTAATACCAATCCAAATAGACATCCTCCTTGCGTTGTCATAGGCGCAATTCTTTTCCTTTCCTGTATGTAAGTTACAAGTATTCTTAATAACTTCATTCTTATCGAACCAGCCTAAGTTCTCCAGGATAGCAATTTCCTTCCGGTCGCCAATTAATTCGGTCAAAACAACTTTAGCTTTCGCAGAAGTTACATAAATTCCAGTAACATGTCTTAGATCATCAACAATGGCTGGTATCATCGCATTGAACGGCGTAGTGCCCTTGTCCCAAGGGATTCCGTGGTGCTTAGAATGCGCTTCGTAGGTCCGTTGGTACTCTGAGGGCAATCTTGACCACTCGTAAGGTGGCTTGAAGGAATAATGCGAGGTTACTGTAGTATTATTCTTATCAGGAGCGATAGACCACAGTCCGAATTCTTTCAGTGCGAAGGTTTCGTTCGGTAGATGGTAGGCAATAAAATCAATTACAACTATCATATTTATTATCACCCTTTAAATAGTTATAATCTTCTTCTAATATAATTAGAAATAAAAAATTAATTCTTTTGCTTCTAATATAAATTATGAGGAAATTTATTTTTTTTTTGCAAGAAAAATTCATCAAATCAATTTTTAAATTTCGTAAATGCAAAAATGCTCTATCTGTAGATACATAATTAAGAAATGACCTTGTATCACGTGAACTCTTGACATTTTTAAAGATATAAGCTCATTTTGATGTTATACTCATCAAGACCTATCATTTGAGTACCCACATCAAATTTTCTTATATTTTATATATTTATATATATTATATATATGAAAAATATATATAAATGCATGTGGGTACTCAAATTAAAGCTCTTGATGAGTGTAACATCGAAATGAGCTTATATCTTTAAAAATATCAATAGTTAAGAAACTACAGTGCATTTTAACAAATATCTTGTGAAATATTGACATTATTTAAAATATAAGCTCACCCCGACATTACACTCATAGAGACCTTTCATTTGAGTACCCATATCAATTTTTCATATAATTCATACATTTATATATATTATATATATGTATATATGACAAATATATCAAAAATGCATGTGGGTACTCAAATGAAAGCTCTTGATGAGTGTAACATCGAAATGAGCTTATATCTTTAAAAATATCAATAGTTAAGAAAATACAGTGCATTTTAACAAATATCTTGTGAAATATTGACATTATTTAAAATATAAGCTCACCCCGAAATTACACTCATAGAGACCTTTCATTTGAGTACCCATATCAATTTTTCATATAATTCATACATTTATATATATTATATATATGTATATATGACAAATATATCAAAAATGCATGTGGGTACTCAAATGAAAGCTCTTGATGAGTGTAACATCGAAATGAGCTTATATCTTTAAAAATATCAATAGTTAAGAAAATACAGTGCATTTTAACAAATATCTTGTGAAATATTGACATTATTTAAAATATAAGCTCACCCCGAAATTACACTCATAGAGACCTTTCATTTGAGTACCCACATCAATTTTTCATATATTTATATATATTATATACATGTATATATATATATATAAAATATATCAAAAATGCATGTGGGTACTCAAATGAAAGCTCTTGATAAATGTAACATCAGGATGAGCTTATATCTTTAAAAACATCAATATTTATGAAAGTACAGTGCAATTTAACAAAAGCCATTATTTAATAAAGCAAAATGTTATTCATTTATAGTCCACAAGTAATTGCCGTCACGTAGTGACTGCAAAATTGCTAGTTACCATTAATCCTATGGTTTAATATTTTCATATGTTAGTACCGTTAATTATCAATGTTTCAAATTGTATTGCGAACACTGTATCAAATGTATACGTGTAAACATGTATTGTTGATAGTCCTAAAAGAGTTTAGAACTCCAAGATTAAATTTTTTATGTATTTAGGTTGAGTTATTATAGTTATAAAGATCAATTAAAGTTTCTCTCAAAAAAACATCATTATTCAATAATTTATATTAAATAAATTAAATCAAAAAATATTTTTAAATCAATAAAATACTAAAATATTCAATGTACCAGCTGAGCATATTTTTAGCGTTAACAACCACGCAGTTGCTGTCCTGAGTGTCATGATAATTGCAAGCATTGCGTTTCGGAATAATTTCAATGTAACCCAGCTCAGACAAGCTCGTTATTTTAGTTAAAGATAAATTTACATTGCATAAATTTAAAATAAAATTTTTAATGCTTTCATCTCTGACAATAACGCAGGAGCTGATTTTTAAATAATCATTGATGATTGCTACCATTTGTTCTTGATCGACATTCCCTGCCGGCCAAGGAATATTTATGAGCGCGTCTTTGGAGTACTCATCAGGTGGTTCTTGTGCTACTGGTAGGACAATATTGTGCTCGAGGAGTGAAATTTGTCGATTAAATGGGTTTAATTCATAAATAGCGTACTCTTTAGCAGCAAAATTATTTGATGACTTATATAGATGAAAATCAATACCGAGATTCATTTTGGTTTATAAATTCAGCTTTATTTTATTTTATTTAGACAATTATTTTCTTAGCAATAAATCAGTACCATAGTATGCTGAAATTAAAATAATAATTAATTAATTAATAATTCATTATATTTATTATAAATAATTAAATGTCATACCTCATTAATTTTATTTCCGGCATGCCATTATCAGCGCCTTTTCTAAATCCTGTTCAAATTAAAATAATAATAATATTACTAAAGAATCTATTTATTTTTTAAATATAATTATTAAAATTACTAACCTAAGTACAAGACTGTCGGTATGAAACCCCAGTGAAAAATAGTCTTTGAAATTTCCAACACTGTTGCGATTTTTTGTTTCGTTCTTGGTGTCATTGCCATCGTGTTTTTTTAATTAATTATCAAAGCTTCAAAAAACAAATTTATATTTGTTTTATTAACGTGCTCCACGAGAAAGTAATTATGGATCGTTGAATATTATTACTATTATAATTATTTCACCGCGTGAATGTCGTCACAAATTTTACAAATTTCTAGAGAAATCTCGGAGTAAAAATTTTATTTTTAGTTCTAATTTTTGCCACCGGGGCGCTAGTGTAGTTTTCTAGAAATGTCAGATCTAACCTATTTAAAAGAACACTGACATTCTATTTACATACATCAGCTGTTAAACGTTTCTAAACGTTTGTTTATTATAAAATTTATTATTGGAGTTTGTTAAACAAAAAAACTTAAAATGTCTTATATGTTATCACATTTACACAATGGTTGGCAAGTGGATCAAGCTATTTTATCTGAAGAAGATCGAGTTGTTGTAAGTATATTTATTTATAATTTTTTGGAGTGTTTATTTGACTTTTTTTTATAATTTTATAACTATAAAATTATTATTCAAAAAATTCCACATGTGCAAAAAATTATTATTCATACTGATCAGCTGACATTTGAGAATTTTTTTAAACTAACATTAATTTAGATGATATTTGATAATTGTAAAAATTTTTTTTAATAAATAAATTAAATGATATTAAACTTAGCTGCCACTTGAAAATTTTTTATGATACTAAAGTTAACCGACATTGTTAATTTTTTGAGTTTTTCTTTAAATTATTAAATTATAGCTGAATAATATTTTTAAAAAATTACACATAGTTTTTTAAAAATGAATTTTTTTTTTTTTTTCATAATTTTTTCAATAAAAAACAATTCTAAAAATTTTTAGATGTCGGCTAATTTAATTTTCATCAATTTTTTTATTTTTTTTAACAATAAAATTTTTTTTTAAAAATTGTTTTTAAAAAATTGCATTTTTAATTTATTAAAATTTCTACAAGTCCATTTTTTTAATAATTTTTTTTGCCATAATTTAATTATTAAAAAAAATTTTTTAAATTGTGAAGTGACAGCTAAATTTAATGTCATAAATTATGTCAAAAAAAAATTAGTAAAAAAATTGACATGTCGAAATTTTAATAAATTAAAAATGCAATTTTTTAAACATAATTTTTTGGAACGAATTTGTTTGTTAAATAAAATTAAAAAATTGTAAAGTGACAGCTAACTTTAATATCATTTTTTTGATTTTTATAAAAAAAAAAATTATTTTTAAAGAATTAACACTTGTAATTTTTAATAATTTATAAATATGGAATTTTTTTTAATATAAATAAATCGTAATAAAAATAACGATTATAATTATTAGTAAGCTTTTTTTTAATTAATTTGATTTAATAATTAAAAAAAATTAACAGCTGTCAGCTAGAAAATAAAAAATAATTTTTTTTCTCCAGGTTATTAGATTTGGTCACGATTGGGACCCAATGTGTATGAAAATGGACGAAGTTCTCTACAACATAGCCGAGAAAGTAAAAAACTTTGCAGTAATTTATTTAGTAGACATCACCGAGGTCCCAGATTTCAACAAAATGTACGAATTGTACGACCCGTGTACAGTAATGTTCTTCTTCCGCAACAAGCATATCATGATTGATCTTGGGACTGGTAACAACAACAAAATAAACTGGACCTTGGAGGACAAGCAAGAGATGATTGACATTATTGAAACTGTTTATAGAGGAGCGAGAAAAGGTCGCGGTTTAGTTGTATCACCTAAAGACTATTCTACAAAATATCGCTATTAATATTTCTTATTATTTATTGCTAATAATTTAATTTTAATTAAATTTATATGTACATACGTTAAGTATCATCTAGAAAATTCTATCCCCACTCTAAAATTCAAACGAATTAATAACAAAACAGTTTAACATAACCTAGAGATTGACTTTTTACCGTCTCTGTAAACAAGATTATATTAATTACTAAATAAATGAAAAGTCTGTCGTTAACTTTACCAATATTTAGTTTATTATTAGTCAAAAATTATTTCAATCCAATCTTAGCACAGCGGACAATGACTACCTTAGCTGGAGTTTATTCTGTAGCCTATGTTACAGTTCCTGATATTGATGTTGCAAAAAAACTCGCCCAGTAAGTAAATAAAATAGTTAATTTTATTAATAATACTAAACTTAGCTGAAATTTTCAATTTTTTATTTATTAAATTAGAACTAAAAAATATTTTTTTAAAAACTGCACTTAATATTATAGTTTTTAAAGTTTTTTACAAGTCCAATTTTGTTTTTATTTTTTTTTAATAATTTTTGCAATACAAAAAAAATTCTAAAAATTTTTAAATGTCAGCTAACTTAATTTTCATGTTATAATTATTATTATTATTATTACTCCAATAATTATAACTTGTTAATAAAATTTAGAGTTATACATTATTGTTAATAATAATAACTATTATAAAACAATGTAATTATTAATTTATAGAGGGAGCAAAAGCTCCATAATCAATTTAAATATATAAATAAATAATATGAAAATTAAGTTAGCCGACATTTGAAAATTTTTAGAATTTTTTTTTATTGAAAAATTTATTACAAAAAAATTTTTTTAAAAATGCCACCTGTAAAAAACTTCAAAAACTGCAAGTGAAATTTTTTAAGAATATTTTTCTGTTTTAATTAAATTATTAAAAAAAAATGAAATAATTAAAAACGTCGGCTAACTTTAGTATTACATAAATAATTATTTTTTTTAATTAGCGGATTGGTCAAAAATAAACTAGCAGCCTGTGTCAATATTATTCCACAAGTAACATCAGTTTATGAGTGGAAAGATGAAATTAATGAGGACCAGGAACTTCTTTTGGTAAGATAAGGGTTTAATTATTTTTCTTTTTTTGTATATTTATTATTAATAAATCTGTTACACATTTTGTACTTACCATTAGGCTTAATGCCTTGGCGTCTAAATTAAATAAATAAAAATATTAATTTCAGATGATTAAAACAAGAACAGAAACTATTGGAAACTTAACAAATTTTGTTAAGTGAGTAAAATCCTTTGATTAATTAGTCTGTATAATTAAAATTTTTTTATTAAATTAAGGGAATTTTTCAGAAATAATCATCCTTATGAAGTTTGTGAAGTAATATCTCTTCCCGTAAGTTTTTATTAATTTATATTGATATTTTTTTTAATATTGTATTTTTATTTTTAATAAAATCAATAAATTATTTTTATTACAGATCAATGATGGGAATGAGCCATATTTAAATTGGATTGGAAGTATTGTTCCATCATCAAAGAAATAAATTTTTAATTTATTAAAAAATAAACTTATTTAATATTTTATTTATTTTTAATTCTTAAAATTATTTTTAACCCCTAAAATTTTTTTATAAAAAAAAATTTATTTTTTAAGTTTTTTAAAATTTCTCCGTCAATTTTTTTGGCCATAATTTGTAAAAATAATTATTTAATAAAAAAACAACTCCAAAATATTTACATAAAAAATTTAAATAATTTTGACAGATTTTTTTTTATTAATAATTAAAAAAAATTATTTTTTTTTTTAATTACTCCGTCAATTTTTTTGCCATAATTTATTTATAAAAAAATTATTTAATAAAAAACTCCAAAATATTTAAATAATTTTGACAGATTTTTTTTATTTATAATTATAAAAAATAACAAAAATAAATCATTTTAAAATTAAATTAAATCTCATTATTATTTAAAAACAATTCCAACAATTAATTAATTAGCAATAATTAATTTTAGTTGGTATAATTTATCAGAAAATGGCGGAAGTATATATAGACAACAACTACGCAGTCAAATTAAAAATCAAAACAAACTAATTATTCTCCTTAAAAGTGATTAAAAAATTAAAAATTAATTTAACAAAATTAATTAAAATATTGAAATAAATATTTTAAAATTAAAACTTACAATTTGTAGAAAAAATCAATCTCATGTCAATATTTAGTATGGATATTTTTTTGGAGCGTCTTCGACGGCCATGTTTGTTTAGTTTTCAGTCGGGACGAAAAACGCAAGCATTCATTCCGTATTTATGTCAACAAATTTCAAATAATAAAGTGTTTTAAAAAGTATTTTGGAAATAATCACACCGAAAGAAAAGACAATATGGTAAATATTAAAAGTATTATATAATAAAACTCTAAAATGTCTGATATAATTATTAATTTACGCGGGAATTTTTTTTTTGTTTTATTTTGCTTGCTCGTGTAATATATATCACTGACAAACATATATTTAGTGTCTTTTTCTCTTTACTTGCACACGCCACTTATTTTTGTTAAAAATTTATTTTAAAAAATTTTTAAATTAAAATTTTATATTTTATTTTAAGTGTTTTTTATTTTTTCTGTCTTTATTTATTTATTTATTAATTATTCAAGTCATAATTTTTTATTGAACAATTCTTAATAATTTTTTATTTAAAAAAAAAAAGTAATTATTAGTTAAAAAATAGGAATTTTATTAGCCGGTAATATATCGATCCAAATAATTGTGAGAGTTCTCCAGAGTGGGTCGACCACCCCCGTCATAGAATCGATACCAAGCCAAAGATGAGTGGTGTGACGCAGAAGAAAAAATTCCTTGAAAAAAAAAGGCTTTATTTTATTTTTATTTTTTTAATTAAGAAGATTTGATGATTTTTTTTTTATGCTTTCAGATTGATTGACATTCCTGAAATGTGGCTAAGAAGTGAACATGTTGGAAGACGGCTCCGAGGCCGTATTAATTCTACTGCTTCATTCAGGGCGAAGGTTCCAGGACGGATTCCAGGAGGTGTGAGGAAAGTTCCAGCGGTTAATAATAGCAGTCAGAGGGTTAATACTTCCAGCAGGTGCGCAAGATTGTCGCGGTGGAGAAGGAGATCTCCGAATTTATTGAAAGAAGTAAATATTTTTTGTAAAATAAATTTATTATTATTATTATTATTATAGAAATAAAATCAGAAGAATAATTTACTAAAATAATTTTTCTGAACAAAAATAAAAAAAAATGGCTTTAATGTCACAAAAATATTGAAATTAATTAACTAATTGAAAAAATTTTACTTTATTAAATAATGACTTTGGTTAAATTGTACTGTACTTTCTTAACTATTGACATTTTTAAAGATATAAGCTCATCCCGATGTTATACTCATTAAGAGCTTTCATTTGAGTACCCACATGCATTTTTGATATATTTTTCATATATTTATTTATATAATATATATAAATATATAAAATATATGAAAAATTGATTTGGGTACTCAAATGAAAGGTCTTAATGAGTGTAACATCAGGATGAGCTTATATCTTTAAGAATGTCAATAATTTACAAGATAAACGGTAATTTCTTAATTATTGAAATTTTTAAAAATATAAGCTCATTGTGATGTTACACTCGTCAAGAGCTTTCATTTGAGTACCCACATGGCATTTTTTATATATTTTATATATATGGTATTTGTGATATATATAAATACATAAAATATATGAAAAATTGATGTGGGTACTTAAATGAAAGCTCGTGATGAGTGTAACGTCGAGATGAGCATATATCTTTAAATATGTCAATAGTTCACTAGATAGAAGGTCATTTCTTAATTATTGATATTTTTAAAGATATAAGCTCACTATGATATTACACTCATCAAGGGCTTTCATTTGAGTACCCACATGGCATTTTTTATATATTTTATATATATGGTATTTGTGATATATATAAATACATAAAATATATGAAAAATTGATGTGGGTACTTAAATGAAAGCTCTTGATGAGTGTAACGTCGAGATGAGCTTATATCTTTAAAAATGTCAATAGTTCACTAGATAGAAGGTCATTTCTTAATTATTGATATTCTTAAAGATATAATAAGCTCATTATGATATTACACTCATCAAGGGCTTTCATTTGAGTACCCACATGCATTTTTGATATATTTTTCATATATACATATATATTATATGTATAAATATATAAAATATATGAAAAATTGATGTGTGTACTCAAATGAAAGGTCTCGATGTGTGTAACATCAGGATGAGCTTATATCTTTAAAAATATCAATAGTTCACAAGATACAAGGTCATTTTTTAATTATGTATCTAATTTGAATTTTAGGTTTGCAAAGAGAATGTGTTGAGCTACAAAAAATCACCAGTGATTCGCCACGAGAGATTACCTCGCCGGCGAAAGTGTATAAAACGCTCAATGATTATAACACCAATCCAGCGGGCTCCAAAAATCGACAATCCCTCGACATCGTCTGCGAGTGTAATAACTGAAGAATCTCCGTTGAATTTACAACTGGAAAGTTCAAAAAATGTGCCGAAGAAAGATCAAGACTCTCTATCAAATCGGCTTATAAACGAGTTCCTTCCTCCGACAATCGAGGAGAGCGTTGACTTGTCTTGTTTATTGCAGGAAGAAGCAAACTTGGATTTAAATATCGACAGTACTTCCCAAGTGCTGTCAGTAGTTGACATATTATCACTGCATTATTCAGCTATCTGCAACAACACCGACAGTACTAATGATTACTACAACTCAATAATGCAAACGTCATTACCACCCCAGTCAAATATTAATAACAGCACTAGTAATTACATAAACAAGAGTAAGTATTCAAAAAGTAATTTATATTATTTAGAGAATAAGAAAAATTTTGTTTACAAAGTAGTAATTTAGACTGCATTCGAAAATACTCAATATTTAGATACATAATGAAGAAATGACCTTGTATCTTGTGAACTATTGACATTTTTAAAGATATAAGCTCATCCTGATGTTACACTCATCAAGTGCTTTCATTTGAGTACCCACATCAATTTTTCATATATTTTATATATTTATATACATCATATATATGTATATATAAAAAATATATCAAAAATGCATGTGGGTACTCAAATGAAAGCTCTTGATGAGTGTAACATCGAAATGAGCTTATATCTTAAAAAATGTCAATAATTAAGAAATTACCTTGTATCTTGTGAACTATTGATATTTTTAAAGATATAAGCTCATCCTGATGTTACACTCATCAAGTGCTTTCATTTGAGTACCCACATCAATTTTTCATATATTTCATATATTTATATATATATTATCTATATGTATTTATGAAAAATATATTAAAAATGCATGTGGGTACTCAAATTAAAGCTCTTGATGAGTGTAACATCAAGGTGAGCTTATATCTTTAAAAATTGCAATATTTAAGAAAGTACGGAGCATTTTAACCAATATCTTGTGAACTATTGACATTTTTAAAGATATAAGCTCATCCCGATGTTACACTCATCGAGACCTTTCATTTGAATATCCACATAAATTTTTCATATATTTTTTTTATATATATATATATATGTATTTATGAAAAATATATCAAAAATACATGTGGGTACTCAAATTAAAGCTCTTGATGAGTGTAACCTCAGGGTGAGCTTATATCTTTGAAAACGTCAATATTTAAGAAAGTACAGGGCTTTTTAACAAATATCTTGTGAACTATTGACATTTTTAAAGATATAAGCTCATCCCGATGATACACTCATCAAGACCTTTCATTTGAGTACCCACATCGATTTTTCATATATTTCATATATTTATATATATGTATATATAAAAAATATATGAAAAATTGATGTGGGTACTCAAATGAAAGGTCTTGATGAGTATAACATCAGGATGAGCTTATATCTTTAAAATTGTCAATATTTAAAACAGTACAGTGCAATTTAACAAATTTTATTTATTTACAGTTCACAAGTCCCGGCAGCCACATAGTGACTGCAAGGTAGCTAGTTGTGATTACGATGACAACAAAAGCTCTGACGACAATGGTAACAAATTCTACGACGATAAATTGTACGTCAATAACCTCAGCAGTGATGAGATAGTCAGTAATTGCAATGACAATGACGACAATGACAATGAAGACTATGACAGCGAGGTTGTTGCTGGCAGCGACATGACGAACATAGTGACCCAAGAGTCTCAGGATGACTGGCTGCCATTCGACCCGTACGTGTTTATCAAACACTTGCCGCCTCTGACCCCAGCAATGCGAGCTCGCTGTCCAGCTCTGCCTCTGAAGACCCGCAGCTGTCCGGAGTTCAGTCTGGTCCTGGACTTAGACGAGACTCTGGTCCACTGCAGCTTGCAGGAGCTCTCAGACGCGGCTTTCAGGTTCCCAGTGGTGTTCCAGGACGTTACTTACACTGTTTTTGTCAGAACTCGTCCTTACTTTAGAGAGTTCCTGGAACATGTGTCGAATTTGTATGAAGTAATTTTATTCACTGCGAGCAAGAGGGTCTATGCTAATAAACTAATGAACTTACTTGACCCCACGAGGAAGTTGATCAAGTACAGGCTGTTTAGAGAGCACTGCGTTTGTGTTAATGGTAATTATATTAAAGATTTGTCCATTCTGGGGAGAGATCTATCAAAGACGGTCATTATTGATAACAGTCCGCAGGCGTTTGGGTATCAATTGGAAAATGGTATTCCTATTGAGAGCTGGTTCGCGGACCGCACTGATAGCGAGTTGATTAAGTTGCTACCCTTCTTGGAGAACTTGGTTATTTCGGGCGGAGATGTCAGGCCACATATTAGGAATGAATTTAGATTATTTAGCTTTTTACCTCCAGATTAAGGTTTTTAGGTACTGGAATTATTTTTAAATGTTATACTTGTTTCTTTATTGAAATTTTATAATTTTTGTTTTTTAACAGTGATACTTTCTTTTTTTTTTTTTTTTTTTTTTAATATTACAATTATTTGTATTATTAGAAGAATGAGAAAAATTTTGTTTTCAGGATAAGTTAAATTAAGAAATGATCTTGTATCTTATGAAATATTGACATTTTTTAAGATATAAGCTCATTTTGACATTATACTCATCGAGACCTTTCATTTGAGTACCCACATCAATTTTTCATATATTTTATATATTTATATATATTATATATATGTATATATGGAAAATATATAAAAAATGCATGTGGGTACTCAAATGAAAGCTCTTGATGAGTGTAAGATCAGGATGAGCTTATATCTTTAAAAATTTCAATAGTTAAAAAAGTACAGGGCATTTTAACAAATATCTTGTGAAATATTGACATTTTTAAAGATATAAGTTCACTCTGATATTACACTCATCAAGAGCTTTCATTTGAGTACCTACATGGTATTTTTGATATATTTTCCATATATACATATATATAATATATATAAATATATGAAAAATTGATGTGGGTACTCAAATGAAAGCTCTTGATGAGTGTATCATCGGAATGAGCTTATATCTTTAAAAGTGTCAATATTTAAGAAAGTAAAGTTCAATTTAATAAATATCGAGAGCAATATTGATATTTTCAAAGATATAAGCTCACTATGACATTATATTCATAAATACCTTCTATTTGAGTACCCACATCAATTTTTCATATATTTTATATGTATATATGAAAAATATATGAAAAATTGATGTGGGTACTCAAATGAAAGCTCTTGATGAGTGTATCATCGGGATGAGCTTATATCTTCAAAAATGTCAATATTTAAGAAAGTACAGTTCAATTTAATAAATATCTAGAGAAATATTGACATCTTTCAAGATATAAGCTCATCCTGACATTATACTCATCAAGACCTTTTATTTGAGTACCCACATCAATTTTTCATATATTTTATATATTTATATATATGTATATATGAAAAATATATCAAAAATGCATGTGGGTACTCAAATGAAAGGTCTTGATGAGTATAACATCAGGATGAGCTTATATCTTTAATTATGTCAATATTTAAGAAAGTACAGCGCAATTTTACAAAAATCATTGTTTAATAAAGCAAAATTGTTTTAGTTCACAAGTCACATAGTGACTGCAAGGTTGCTAGTTTTTTATCGTTTTTCCTCGGTACATTTTTAAAAAATTTTTATTGTAATCTTACAAAATTACTGAATCATTTGTAAATATTTTTTTTTAACTCTATTTTTTCGAAATTGTTATTATAGTGTTTTTTTATTAATTAAAAAAATTTTTTTTAATTAAAATTGTAAATATTTTTTTTATACAAATTTATACCCTTCAAAAATAGTAATTCTATTTTTTTTTAATCAAAAATTTTTTAAATACAATTGAAATAATTGTAATATTATCAATCATTGTTAATAAAAATTAATATTAATCAAGGAATCACTGTTAAAGAATATAAAAAAAATTGGCTAAAATTATCAAATGTTATTTATTAAAATTTTTATTCTATAAAGAATCAAGTATTGTAGCTACTGTTTAATCAATAATAATAATAACAATTACAACTAACAATAATAATATAATAAATAAATAGTGAATAGTTAAACACATATCTTAAATAAAAATAGTAAAAAAATCTTATTTAAAAAATAAAAAATTTTTTTATTATCCACACATATAAAAAACTAATTACATGTTTAATAAACTTAGCTCAAATAGCAGCACAAAATCTAAAACAAGATTATATTTTTTACTCAGTATTTAAAAAATTTATTTTATTCATCAAATTGTCTTCTTTAGTCTAAAATATTTGTACTTTATTTTTTTCTAATTAAAAATAATTATTAATTTTTTGAAAACAGTTTTTGAGGTCAGTGCAATTCAGTAGAAAATAATAATAAGATTTAATTATAAATATAGTAAAAATAATTGTAATAAATAGTATGATAGGAAATAATTTTCCTTATAAATAAATAAAATAAAAATAAATAAATAAATATTAAATAAAATAAAAAAAATTCACATCATTGGAAAAAATAAATAATTATTTTTTTTTTCACTATTTAATTTATCTTCATTATCATCGCTATCATCATTTAAATTATTGCAATCATCATGATTAATTGTTGAGAATAATTTATCGTAATTGAAGCTTCCAATGGAACGGAGGGATGTAAAAAAGCTGAAACACGTTATTTTATATAATTAATTTTTATATTATACTATTTATACAATTTTTAACATTTCATTTTATTTATTGCTATTTTACAACTACACAAAATTTAAGTACAAGTTTTAAATTTTTTGACTTTAAAAATAAAATAAAAAAAAAATTTTTTTTTATTAAAAAAAATTTTTTATAAAAAAAATCAAAGTAAAGTTTACATAACAGAACAAATTAATTTACCCTCAGGACACTTGTCCGTTTGAGAAGCTAAGCACAAAAATTGACAGCGGTCATAATCCGTGTAAATAATATCAATAAATTTGAAACTTGTACTTTTTAGCAAACCCTAATCATCGTTTTTACGTTGAAAATACCTCTGATCGATGCGCTTACACAGATCAACTAGGTCAGGAAAGCTTCGAACTATCTCAGCTAGTTTATTTGCTGGTAAAGGTGTTGTTATGATTGTAAATAAATGCCCGAATACTAATGCATCGAGTTCCGTAGGTCCCCTGGAATAAAATTGAAAGTTAGTTTTTATTTTTAAAATTATTCCTCAAGGATTTAAGAATAAGATCTTTTTTATAGAGAATTTAATCCTTTATAAAGGTTTCTTATAATTTTAGCGAGTGTATTGTATTGTGTTTATTACTATGCCAAGGCAATTAGCCGAATGGCAAGAAATTTTACATAGTTCTGTTTTCAATAATAGTATACAAAATTTAATTAATTTTTTACATAACATAAGTGCTGCTATGATAAATTATAAAATACATTACATGTTTTCGGTGGAATTTATTTGACTAGATAAATTTAATAATAAACTTGAAGTTTAATGACTTTTGGACCTAACTAAAATAATTGCACAGATTTACTAATTTGTAATATAAAATATCAAATAATGACTAGGCAAGCTAATTTAAAATAAAGAAGCTACTGAAAATCTAGTTCAAGTAGATAATCGAACTTAAACTACTAGCATTTACAATTTCTGCAGTCAAAATTTGCCATAGTTGTATTGCAGTGACTACAAAAGAGTTTTCTAAAGCAAAAGTAGAATATTTTGGTAGTTCAAAATCTCTGTTGTATATATTGTTGAGTGTTGTATATATTGCAATACAATTCTTATGAATTATTAACATAAATTTGTGATTTTATTTCCAAATTATTAAATATATATTCAATAAAAATTAAAAATTTAACAAAAGATATAGATTTAAAAGTTTGGAAATAAAATCACTAATTCATGTTAAGAATTTATAAGATTTTATAGCAATATATACAACAGTATCTTCAATATCTTAGCCACAATAAGTACTTTAAACTTTTGAAAACTAAGGATAAGTTTTATAATGATTTTTGAATTTTAAATTCAAATTTTGGGCAAAAAATTAAAAATAATACAAAATTGATAAGGATTTTTTATAAAGAATTTAATTCTCTATAAAAAATGTTTCTTATAATTTTTTTATCTTCAATATTTTTGCTACAGAAAGTATTTTAAACTTTTGAAAACCAGGAATAAGTTTTATAATTTTTTTTGGAGTTTAAATTCAAATTTTGGGCAAAAAAAAATTAGAGATAGGACAAAATTGATAAAGAATTTTTATAGAGAATTTAATTATTTATAAAAAATGTTTCTTATTATTTTTTTATCATCAATATTTTAGCTACAGAAAGTATTTTAAACTTTTGAAAACTAGGGATACATTTTTTACCTAGATTTTTTAATTTGAAATTCAAATTTTGGACAAAAAATTAGAGGAAAAAATTGATAAGGACTTTTTTTGATAGAAAATTCAATTTTCTATAAAAGAAGTCTCTTATTATTTTTGATCTTCAATATTTTAGCCACAGAAAGTATTTTAAACTTTTGAAAACTAGGGATAAATTTTTTACCTTGATTTCTGAAACCTTAAATTCAAATTTTGGATAAAAAATTAGAGATAGGACAAAATTAATAATTTTCTATAAAAAGATCTGATATATTTTTTTTTTAATTTTCAATATTTGGCCCAGAATTAAAAAAATTGAAAAAAATTGAAAATTTCAACAAATAATTTTTTTTAATTACCAATAATAATTTTTTCTAACTTACTTATTCCCATAAAAATAAGGCTTTCCATCGAGTCTCTCAGACAGTGCAGTACAGTACATTTTGACATCATGATAAATATCATTGATACCTTTGCTGTAAAGACCAAGAACCTTAAGCTTTTTAACAACCTGCCTGTGCTTCTGCCAATTCAAAATATAGTTCAAAGGCCAGGCATAAACATTGCCGTGCCTCGGCTTAGTGACAGTATCAAGAGTAACTGGATCAACCCAACAAATATACTGCTCAGCATTGGCTAGCCCGTTGTTTATCAGCGATATGTAAGCTCTCATGTCAATTTTCTCTTCTGGAGTCAAGTCATTGGTCAAAGTAGTCCCCTTGTTATTGATGAAGGACACAATGTTGTCGAACTCGGAAATTACAGTGCCTCCGCACTGTATGAAAGGCACTTTTCCAGACGGAGACATGTACTCTGCATTTTTACGGGGTTCTACTTGGTAATTTAAATTACACATGTGCAGGTAAGCTTGCACGGCAAGACAATTTGCATTGTCGGGTAATAATATTTGCTCGACTTCCAGTGGTTGATACAGTTTTATTAATTGTGGCCATAATTCTTGGGCTGAAAAATATTATTTCATTTATTTTTAAATAGTAATTTTTATGATACTAAAGTTAGCCGACGTTTTTAATTTTTTAATAATTAAATTAGAACAAAAAAATATTTTTAAATTGCACTTACAGTTTTTCAAGTTTTTAACAAATTTTTCACAATTTTTTTCAATAAAAAAAATTTTTTTTATTTTTAGATGTCGGCTAACTTATTTTTATTAATTTTTATGAAAATTGTTAGCTGACATTTCAAAATTTTTAGAAATTTTTTATTGAAAAAATTTCAATCAATTAAAAAAAAAATTTCACATGTAAAAAACTTAAACAACTATAAGTGCAATTTTTTAGAAATATTTTTTTAGTTGTAATTTAATTTAAAAATTTTTAGATGTCTGCTAACTTCAGTGATAAATTAAATTAGAACAAAAAATTGTATTTACAGTTATTAAAGTTATTTACAAGTAAAAATTTTTTTTTTTTATTTTTTTGTAAGAATTTTTTCAATAAAAAAAACATTCTAAAAATTTTTACATGTTAGCTAATTTAATTTTCATACTTAAGTGTCATTAATTTTTATGAAAAAAATATTTTATGACATTAAAGTTAGCTATCAATTAACCATTTTTTAATTTTATTTAACAATTAAATATTTTCTAAAAAATTATTGTTAAAAAATTGCATTTATAATTTTTTTTAATTTTCTGAATGTCAATTTTTTTCTTATTTTTTTTAGGCAATAATTTATTTATTGAAAAAATTCTTTGAATTATTAAATATCTGCTAAATTAATTCTCATAAATATTTTAATATTAAAATAGTCTTAGATGACATGATTGAATGAGGTTATGGATTTAATAAAATGAAATTAATATTAATAATCAATAATAAATACCTCCAAGTTCGAGTTCTCTTGCCTCAGTCAACAGTGGGTTTGGCATTTTAATTATTTATTTTTAAATAATTATTTTTAAAAGTGTTATAATAAATAATCCACAACTTTTTCTTTCTAACAATTGTGTTGGGCCTGGAAATAAAAATGCTTGCCACAAATAAACAAAGCCGCCATGTTTGTTTTAACTATACAACTCTGGCGTGGCGGAAAGTGTCTGAAATTTTGAAATTTTAATCGAGGCCAATATTTTTAATTTTTTAGACTTATGTATCATCAAGATATGTTTAAATGACATCTACTCATTAATACGAACATAAATTCAATTTAAAATTCACTTTGAGGTGTGATAATTAAAAAATTTTAAGGTTTCCTTTTTCGAATTTTAAAAAAATATACTGCGCATGCGCAGAACTCTGCGCATGCGCAAAATTATGCGCAGTAGTTCTGCGCGCATTTATATAAGCGCGGAAATTTTTTAATTTTCTCAGTTGACACTCCGCAGTTATTAAGCTAACAACTTAAAAATAAAATGATTAATTAGAGAAATAATTTATTAAATATAATAAATAATTTTAAAATAAAGGATAGTATGATTAAAAAAAATAAAAAAGAACTAATTTAATAAAAACTCCAACGCAATAAAATTTTCTTTCATCAAAGTTGGTCAGCATGACGTATTTGCAGTAAAAAAAATAAAAGTAAGGTTGTGTTAGTAGACATTGTACCTAAATATCCCAGACGAGTACGAAAAAGACGGGAATATAGGCATGATGCATCTGCATCGTTGGAAAAGCCAAGCAATCTATTAAAACGCAAAGTGAGAAACTGGATGTGTGTGTTGGTGTGTTGGAGCCAGTGGAACAGTGGAAGAGAACAACACCAGGGGTAACGAGGGGTCCGTTAACCCGTAAAAAATCTAAGCTAAAAATTTACCTTTTTTTTTAGTCAATATTATTTAAAAAAAATCTTCGTTGATAAAATCTAAGTAACAAATAAAATAATGTAAAAAGTGCTTATATATTTTAATATCGAATTTAAAAGTATAGTCTGGAGTCTGAGTATAGTGGTGAGGCCGTTAGATTTTTCAGTGTGTACATGTCAAGTGTTGGCTGTGTGTACTGTGTAACTGTGTGTGTAACTGTGCAGAGTATTAAGAATAAAGTATATTGCTGGCTGGCTTGCTAACTTACTAAAAAATCTTCGGATAACGTGTTTTTTTTTTTTATTTTATTTTACTTTTTTAATCCAAGCTAAATATTGGTCATGCTTCAATTACCTTCGGAATATTGTCGACAAAGGTCAGTATTTTTTTGTTTTGTTATAAATAATTGTACACACTATATATATATATTTTTTTTTTAGTTTTTATTTATTGTAATTTCGTCATCAATATCAATCACAAATATTAACGGGGATTTTTTCGTCATCAGTATCACCAAAGCATGATCTTTGTTCTTTGATTAATTATTTCGGAGAAAATAATCTTGTTATATCATTAAAAAAAAATTAACCTAGAAAATTAATGACATTAAGATTAACAATTTTTGATTTTTTTTTTATTTAATTAGAGCAAAATATTTTATGACACTAAAGTTAGCAGACGTCTAAAAATTTTTTAATTTTTTTTATTAATTAAATTACAACTAAAAAGATATTTATAAAAAATTGCACTTATAGTTTTTCAAGTTTTTTACATGTGAAATTTTTTTTTTTTAATTGTTTCATTGAAATTTTTTTAATAAAAAATTTCTAAAAATTTTAAAATGTCGGCTAACTTAATTTTCATAATATTTTTACTAAATTGCATGTTATAATTTTTAAAACTTTCTACGTGTTAATTTTTTTTAATAATTTCTCCAATAAAAAAAATTCTTAAAATTTATGACACTGAAATTAGCAGACGTCTAATAATTTTTGATTTTTTTTTTTTTAATTAAATTACAATTAAAAAATATTTATAAAAAATTGCACTTGTAGTTTATTCAAGTTTTTTACAAATGCAATTATTTTTTTAGTTGAAATTTCTTCAAGAAAAATTTTAAAATGTCAGCTAACTTCATTTTCATTTTTTTTATGACACTGAAGTTAGCAGACGTCTAAAAATTTTTTTAAAATTAAATTACAATTAAAAAAATATTTATAAAAAATTGCACTTGTAGTTTTTCAAGTTCTTTACATGTGCAATTTTTTTTTAATTGAAATTTCTTCAATAAAAAATTTCTAAAAATTTATTGTCATCAAAAATAAAATTTTTTTTTTATTATATTTTTTTTTGTTCAGAAAATTGCTGTAATTATCAAGAAGAAATAAAATAAAATAATATTAACAATAATTATTATTATAAATAATAATAATAATAATAATAATAATAAATTGAGAAAAAGTTAACAAAAGGAGTGAATATAAATAAACATGTCAAGTCACCGAGGAAGCGGAGGCAGCCATCAAGCTGGACCACCTGGACTGAAGCAAATAGACTTGGACCAGATCTGGGGAGATCTTAGAGAAGGAATCGAGCAAGTGTACAACCGACAGTGCATGTCCAAGCCTCGGTACATAGAGCTGTACACTCATGTCTACAACTACTGCACCAGTGTCCACCAGCAGGTCAGCAGAACGTCTACAAAGCTCAAAAAGGGACACGCTTCGGGTGGTGCTCAGCTCGTTGGACTGGAGCTGTACAAACGCCTGAGAGACTTTCTGAGGAATTATTTGATCAGTTTGTTAAAACATGGCATTGATCTGATGGATGAAGATGTCTTGCAATTCTACACTCGCCAGTGGGAAGAGTATCAGTTTAGCAGCAAGGTTCTTAATGGAGTCTGTGCGTATTTAAATCGCCACTGGGTTCGCAGGGAGTGCGAGGAAGGCAGGAAAGGAATTTATGAGATTTATCAGCTTGCTCTTGTTACTTGGAGGGATAATTTGTTTAAGCATCTTAATAGACAGGTAATTTTATTCATAGGTAGGAGTTTTACTAAGTTTTTTTTTTTTTATTAAAAATTATGTCTCATTAATTTATTTTAGTGTGAAAAAAATTTTTTAGATTTATTTAATAGTAAATTTTGTCAATTCAAAAATGCTCTATTTCTATATAATTAAGAAATGACCTTGTATCTTGTGAAATATTGACATTTTTAAAGATCTAAGCTCATCCCGATGTTACACTCATCAAGACCTTAAATTTGAGTACCCACATGTATTTTCATATATTTTTCATATATATATATATATATATATATATATATATATATATAAAATATATGAAAAATTGATGTGGGTACTCAAATGAAAGCTCTTGATGAGTGTAACATCGGAATGAGCTTATATCTTTAAAAATGTCAATTTTTAAGAAAGTACAGAGCATTTTTAACAAATATCTTGTGAACTATTGACATTTTTAAAGATATAAGCTCATCCCGAGGTTACATTTATTTGAAGACCTTTCATTTGAGTATCCACATCAATTTTTCATATATTTATATATTTATATATATGTATATATGAAAAATATATCAAAATGCATGTGGGTACTCAAATGAAAGCTCTTGATGAGTGTATTATTGGGATGAGCTTATATCTTTAAAAATGTCAATATTTAAGAAAGTACAGAGCATTTTTAACAAATCTCTTGTGAAATATTGACATTTTTAAAGATATAAGCTCATCTTTATGTTACACTCATCAAGAGCTTTCATTTGAGTACCCACATCAATTTTTTCATATATTTATATATATTACATATATTATATAAATGTATGTATGAAAAATATATCAAAAATGCATGTGAGTATTCAAATGAAAGCTCTTGATGAGTGTAACATCGGAATGAGCTTATATCTTTAAAAATGTCAATAGTTAAAAAATTACAGTGCAATTTAACAAATATCTTGTGAACTATTGACATTTTTAAAGATATAAGCTCATCTCGAGGCTACACTCATCGAGATCTTTCATTTGAGTCCCCACATGCATTTTCATATATTTTTCATGTATACATATATATAAATATATAAAATATATGAAAAATTGATGTTCGTACTCAAATGAAAGCTCTTGACGAGTGTAACATTAGGATGAGCTTATATCTTTAAAAATCTCAATATTTAAAAAAGTACAGTGCAATTTAACAAAAGTCACTATTTAAGACAGCAAAATTTTTGTTTTATTTAATAAAAACTAAATAAAAATTCCAGGTTACAAATGCAGTATTGAAATTAATCGAACGAGAACGCAACGGTGAAACAATAAACACACGTTTAGTAAGCGGCGTAATAAACTGTTACGTAGAGCTGGGTCTTAACGAAGAGGATCCATCAGCCAAGGGCCAAAATCTGACAGTATACAAAGATTCATTTGAGAATGTATTTCTGGAGGACACTGAGCGCTTCTACACCCGGGAGAGTGTCGAGTTCCTGCGCCAAAACCCAGTAACAGAGTACATGAAGAAAGCCGAGCAGAGACTGTCGGAAGAGCAGAAGCGCGTGCAAGTGTATCTCCATCAGACGACGAACGAGCGGCTGGCTAAGACATGCGAGCGCGTGTTGATAGAAAAACACCTGGACATATTTCACGCAGAGTTCCAGAATTTGCTGGACTCTGACAAAAATCCCGATCTGGGCAGAATGTATTTATTGGTCGCGAGGATACCCAATGGGCTTGGAGAGCTCCGTAATTTATTGGAGTGTCACATTGCCAATCAAGGTCTGGCAGCTATTGACAAGTGCGGTGACACTGCAGCTAATGATCCAAAAATTTATGTTAATACTATTTTAGAAGTACACAAAAAATACAATGCACTTGTTTTAGTCGCGTTTAATAATGACAGCGGATTCGTCGCTGCTCTGGATAAAGCTTGCGGAAGATTTATAAATAGTAATTCAGTGACCAGAGCTGCTAACAGCAGCAGCAAGTCTCCGGAGTTGTTGGCCAAGTACTGCGACTTGCTGTTGAAAAAAAGCAGCAAAAATCCAGAAGAAGCTGAGCTTGAGGACACGTTGAACCAGGTCATGGTTGTGTTTAAGTACATTGAAGACAAGGATGTCTTCCAGAAATTCTACAGCAAGATGCTGGCCAAGAGGCTCGTGCAGCACATGTCTGCCAGCGATGATGCTGAAGCTTCTATGATTTCCAAGTTGAAGCAGGCTTGCGGGTTCGAATACACTTCTAAACTCCAGAGGATGTTCCAGGATATTGGCGTGTCCAAGGATCTCAATGAGGCTTTCAAGAGACATCTCACTAATTCTGCTGAACCGCTGGATATTGATTTTAGCATTCAGGTTCTGTCGTCTGGGTCTTGGCCTTTTCAGCAATCTTTCACTTTCTCGCTGCCGACTGAGGTAGTTTTTTTTATTTATTGGTTTGGTAGGAATTATAACTTTTTTTTTAAATTTATTAATGTTTGAATTTAAAGAAGAAATTTTATTTAAAATTAATAATTGTTGAATTTTTATTTTAGCAAGTTTTAATGAAAATTTATTATATTATTTTAAACAAAAAATTAATTAAAAATGGACTTTTTTAATGATTTAAAGAAGAAATTTGAGTAAAAATTAACAATAATTAAATTTTGAGACGAAATTTTTGTAAAAATGCTCTATTTCTAGATACATAATTAAGAAATAACGTTTTATCTTGTGAACTATTGACATTTTTAAAGATATAAACTCATCTTGATGTTACTCTCCTCAAGACCTTTCATTTGAGTACCCACATCAATTTTTCATATATTTATATATATTATATATCTATATATGATAAATATATCGAAAATGCATGTGGGTACTCAAATGAAAGCTCTTGATGAGTGTAACATCAGGATGAGCTTGTATCTTTAAAAATGTCAATAGCTAAGAAATGACCTTGTATCTTGTGAACCATTGACATTTTTAAAGATATAGGCTTATCCCAATGTTACTCTCCTCAAGACCTTTCATTTAAGTACCCACATAAATTTTTCATATATTTCATATATTTATACATGTATATATGAAAAATATATCAAAAATTCATGTGGGTACTCAAATGAAAGCTCTTGATGAGTGTAACATCAGGATGAGCTTATATCTTTAAAAATGTCAATAGCTAAGAAATGACCTTGTATCTTGTAAACTATTGACATTTTTAAAGATATAAACTCATCTTGATGTTACTCTCCTCAAGACCTTTCATTTGAGTACCCACATCAATTTTTCATATATTTATATATATTATATATCTATATATGATAAATATATCAAAAATGCATGTGGGTACTCAAATAAAAGGTCTCAATAAGTGTAACATCAAAATGAGTTTACATCTTAAAAAATGTCAATAATTAAGAAATGACCTTGTATCTTGTAAACTATTGACATTTTTGAAGATATAAGCTCACTCTGACATTACACTCATCAAGACCTTTTATTTGAGTACCCACATCAATTTTTCATATATTTTATATATTTGTATATATGTATATATGAAAAATATATGAAAATGCATGTGGGTACTCAAATGAAAGCTCTTGATGAGTGTAACATCAAAATGAGTTTACATCTTAAAAAATGTCAATAATTAAGAAATGACCTTGTATCTTGTAAACTATTGACATTTTTGAAGATATAAGCTCACTCTGACATTACACTCATCAAGACCTTTTATTTGAGTACCCACATCAATTTTTCATATATTTTATATATTTGTATATATGTATATATGAAAAATATATGAAAATGCATGTGGGTACTCAAATGAAAGCTCTTGATGAGTGTAACATCAGGATGAGCTTATATCTCTAAAAATGTCAATAGCTAAGAAATGACCTTGTATCTTGTAAACTATTGACATTTTTAAAGATATAAGCTCATCTTGACATTACACTCATCGAGACCTTTCATTTAAGTACCCACATCAATTTTTCATATATTTTATATATTTATATATATGTATATATGATAAATATATCAAAAATGCATGTGGGTACTCAAATGAAAGGTCTCGATGAGTGTAACATCAAGATGAGCTTATATCGTTAAAAACGTCAATAGTTAAAAAAGTACACTGCAATTTAACAAAATTCATTATTTAATAAAGCAAAATTTTATTCATTTATAGTTCACAAGGTTGCTGGTAAAAAATTCATTAAAAATTTTTAAAAACAATAAAATATTGAAAAACAAACTTGTACATGAATTAATTTTTCTTTGTACTTAATTTTTTTTTGTATTGATATAAATGACTCATTTCTAATTTTTTTATTATTTATTTTCCAGCTGGAGCGCTCGGTCCATAGATTTACAACATTCTACAGCTCCCAACACAGCGGTCGAAAATTAAACTGGCTTTACAACATGTCCAAGGGAGAGCTGCACACTAATTGTTTCAAGAACAGATATACTTTGCAGGCATCAACGTTTCAAATGGCGGTATTGTTGCAATACAATGCAGCAACCTCATGGACAATTCAGCAGCTTCACGACGCTACTCAAATTAAAATGGACTTTTTGTTACAAGTCATTCAAATACTGTTAAAAGCTAAGCTACTAACTGCTCCCGTTGACGATGAGGCTGAACTTACTCCACTGTCATCTGTTGAATTATTCACCGGCTACAAAAAGTATATTCAATTTTAATTTTTTAATTTTTAAATTGGATATAGTTTTTCAATATTAATTATTTTATTTTTTTCAGTAAAAAATTACGAGTTAATATTAACATACCAATGAAGACGGAGCTTAAAATTGAACAGGAAACAACACATAAACACATTGAAGAAGACAGGAAGTTACTGATCCAAGCAGCTATTGTACGGATCATGAAGATGCGGAAAGTATTGAAACATCAACAGCTTGTTGCTGAAGTATTAAATCAATTGAGTTCAAGATTCAAACCGAGAGTACATGTTATTAAAGTAAGTTTTTTTTGCTTCGAAAAAATATCAAAATTAATTTAACTGACATCTAAAAATTTTTAGAATTTTTTATTATTCATAAAATTATTACAAAAAATTTTTATTTGTAAATATTTATCATAGATTTTACGAATGACCTTGTATCTTGTGAACTGTTGACATTTTTAAAGATATAAGCTCAACTTGACGTTACATTCATCAAGACCTTTCATTTAAGTACACACATCAATTTTTCATATATTTTATATATTTATATATTTCACAAATACTATATATATATATATATATATAAAATATATAAAAAATGTCATGTGGGTACTCTAACGAAAGGTCTCGATGAGTGTAACATCAGAATGAGTTTATATCTTAAAAAATATCAATAATTAAGAAATGACCTTGTATCTTGTGAACTATTGACATTTCTAAAGATATAAGCTTGCCCCGACATTACACTCATCGAGACCTTTCATTTGAGTACCCACATCAATTTTTCATATATTTTATATATTTATATATTCCACAAATATCATATATATAAAATATATAAAAAATGTCATGTGGGTATTCAAATAAAAGGTCTCGATGAGTGTAACATTAAAATGAGTTTATATCTTAGAAAATGTCAACAATTAAGAAATGACAGTGTATCTTATGAACTATTGACATTTTTAAAGATATGAGCTCATCTCGATGTTACACTCATCAAGACCTTTCATTTGAGTACTCACATCAATTTTTCATATATTTTGTATATTTATATATATATATATATATATATATATATATATATATATATATATATATATATATATATATATTATATATATATGTATATATCAAAAATACAGTCGTCGTCATTGATTTGTAACGGTTGGCAATGATTCGGGTAGAATAAAAAATTTTCAATTTGGACATCTCTCACTAAAAATTTCAATTAATAATATGTTCAGAAAATAATAAAAATATACGAACTATGAAGAAAATTCACATAAAATAAATAATTGTAAGCTCAGACAAACATAATTATAGAAATTTATCCAAATAAAAGTTACTATGCATAAACATAATTAAAGATGAAAAATTCCTACATGGTAAATCACCAGAGAAATAATTTGAATATTAAAAACTATCCAAATAAAATATTTCAAATAAATTTGATGTTTCAATTAAAAGAAAATAAATAAAATATTAGTCTCCTTATAATTACAGTCTTAAAAATAAACAATATCAAATAACTATAGCTCAATATAAAGACATTTACTAAATTATTAGATCATATTATCATACAAAATTAAAATTGAAAGGGCCTAAAAATAGAAAATAGTTCATTGAAACAATTTAAATTAAAAAAAAAATCGAATTATAAAAAGAAGATACAAAGGAAATTAAAAAATAATGACAAACCTAAATTCAGACAGTTTGATTAAAAGACATCAAGGTTATTTGACATATACACAAATTAACAACTCTGAAAATAGAAAAGCTTTACAAATGAACATCTCTGATTATGGACAAGAAAATTCGAAAATCTCTCAATTTGGACATCTCTCATTGAAGAAAACAAAAAAAAAAAAATACAATATTTTCCGAATTAAAAAATTAAAAAATAAGTAATAGTTTAAAAAAACACGCTTTAATATAAAACCAAACTAAAAAGTAGGAATAAATTTTTTGGATAATTCAAAATGTAGTCAAAGTGATTAATAAAAAAAAAATCGTTTTTATATAAATAAGTGTGGGGATCAGATAAAAACAATTGTTCAAGGGTTATAAACTCTGCACCAAGACATCTTCTTCGGAGAACTCCTCTAAAAAATTAATTTTTATTCATCATAGATAATGTACGATTTTTTAATTTTTAGGTAGATTTTTGAGGGGTGTGGTGCCGATTGAGTATTAGCACCGGCACGTGCTAGAGTCGCGGCTCATTGTGCGGTTGTAATTTCCATTGCGCCGATACGCGATGATCCCTTTTGATGATGCACTGAATTTGATGATTGAGACAAGTCGCCCGTCATCTCATCGTCGCTCAAATTGTCCAGGTCGTAGGTTATCTATGATAAAATTCATAAAGACCAGTTTAATAGATAGATTTCTAAAAAATTTGGTTTTATATTAAAGCGTGTTTTTTTTTAATATTTTTAATTTTTTAATTCGGAAAATATTGTATTTTTTTTTTGTTTTCTTCAATAAGAGATGTCCAAATTGAGAGATTTCCGAATTTTCTTGTCCATAATTATACTCCAGGTTTTATACTTTAAGTCCAGTATAAAATTTTATTCTTATCTTGATTTTGCAACATTTTATAAAAAATCATTTTTTGAAAAATAATTCAAAATATTCTGTCCAGGATTTTTGTTGTCTACCCATTTTTAGTATATTTTCTAATATACGAAATTTATTATAAAATAAGTTTGATTCTCTTATCAACCCGATGAGTCTCGAATAGATTCGGATTTTTTACTATTAGAGATGTTCATTTGTAAAGCTTTTCTATATTCAGAGTTGTTAATTTGTGTATATGTCAAATAACCTTGATGTCTTTTAATCAAACTGTCTGAATTTAGGTTTGTCGTTATTTTTTAATTTCTTTTGTATCTTCGTTTTATAATTCCATTATTTTTTAATCTAAATTGTTTCAATGGACAATTTTATAATTTTAGGCCCTTTCAATTTTAATTTTGTATAATAATATGATCTAATAATTTAGTAAATGTCTTTATATTGAGCTATAGTTATTTGATATTGTTTATTTTTACGACTGTAATTATAAGGAGACTAATATTTTATTTATTTTCTTTTAATTGAAACATCAAATTTATTTGAAATATTTTATTTGGATAGTTTTTAATATTCAAATTATTTCTCTGGTGATTTACCATGTAGGAATTTTTCATCTTTAATTATGTTTATGCATAGTAATTTTTATTTGGATAAATTTCTATAATTATGTTTGTCTGAGCTTACAATTATTTATTTTATGTGAATTTTCTTCATAGTTTCGTATATTTTTTTTATTTTCTGAACATATTATTAATTGAAATTTTTAGTGAGAGATGTCCAAATTGAGAATTTTTTATTCTACCCGAATCATTGCCAACCGTTACAAATCAATGACGACGACTGTATTTTTGATATATACATATATATATATATATATATATATATATATATATATATATATATATATATATATATATATATAAATATACAAAATATATGAAAAATTGATGTGGGTACTCAAATGAAAGGTCTCGATGAGTGTAACATCGAGATGAGCTTATATCTTTAAAAATGTCAATAGTTCACAAGATACACTGTCATTTCTTAATTATTGACATTTTCTAAGATATAAACTCATTTTAATGTTACACTAATCGAGACCTTTCATTTGAGTACCCACATGACATATTTTATATTTATTTTATATATATGATATTTGTGGAATATATAAATTTATAAAATATATGAAAAATTGATGTGGGTACTCAAATGAAAGGTCTCGATGAGTGTAATGTCGGGGCGAGCTTATATCTTTAACAATGTCAATAGTTCACAAGATACAAGGTCATTCATTAATTATTGACATTTTCTAAGATATAAACTCATTCTGACATTGCACTCATCAAGACCTTTCATTTGAATACCCACATCAATTTTTTATATATATCATATATTTATATATATTATATATATGTATATATGAAAAATATATCAAAAATGCATGTGGGTACTCAAATGAAAGCTCTTGATGAGTGTAACATGAGGATGAGCTTATATCTCTAAAAACATCAGTATTTAAGAAATTACAGTGCAATTTAACAAAAGTCATTATTCAATAAATATTTTTTTTCTTACAGAAATGTATAGATATTTTGATTGAAAAAGAGTATCTGGAACGGACCGAAGGACAAAAGGACACCTACAGTTATTTGGCATGATTTATTACTACTATTATTGTTTGTTTAAATCAACAACGATTAAAAACAATAACTAAAATAATACTACTGAGGATAATTTTTATTTGACTTGATTTAAGTAAACAGTTATTTTACTGAGATAATTTCACCATCATTCTTGTCATTATCATCATCATCATCGTTATCATCATCACCATCATCACTACCATTATTATTATTATTATTATTATTATTATTATTATTATTATTATTAAAAAGAAAAATTCATAAAAAATAAAAAAATGTTACTACACTAAATTTTTATTTTTTCAATTACAAAATTTACTATTTTTTCTACTATTTTCTTTCAGTTACTTTGAAGTGGTCAAAAAAAATTTAAGCTGTAAAAATTTCGTTAGTCTAATCAAAAAATTAATAATAATAATGATAAACAATTGTTAAAATAATTCTCTCTTATTTAATTATTAATGGCTAGTTCATTTTTTTTTTTTTTACAACAATTAAGTGTAATTATTTTAAATAGACTAATATTATAAAATTAAACAATTAATACTTGCTAATATTATCTTCATTATATTAAATATCAATTAGAAAATTATTTATGTGCAATGAAATATTTAATTAGACCACAAAATTTTTTCCTTCGCGTAAAATAATTTTTATAAAAAATAATGTACCCAAATAAAAAAAAAAAGAACTTTCATAAAAGTCGTGCATTAAAATTTAAACTCCTGATAAACTATTTCAAAATATATTTGATAATCAACTAAAGTAAGGCTAAAGTTAATAAATATTGTTTATTTATAAATTACGTATTTATTTATAAAAAAAAAACCATTATATATAATTAAAAATTAAGTTAGTCGACATTTAAAAATTTTTTATTTTTTTTATTAATTAAAAATTATTTAATTTTATTTTTTAAAAATTTAAAAATAATTAAAAAAAATTTTTTTTTATGTAAAAATTTTTGTTTTAATTCTTTAAAAATAAAATAAATAAATAATAAAATAAAATAAATTATAAAAATTTTTAAATGTCGGCTAACTTAATTTTTATTACACGTACGCCTTAATTATCTTTAAGAAATCATCACGCGTGAGTTCAACTTGTCTTGTTGTCTCTAAATAAGCTTTTTGTTTCTTCAAATTATCCACTAGCAAACTTTGTTTCCTGAAAGCTTGCACCAATTCTTGTCTCAACCTTTCATTATTTTTTGTTATCACTTTAATATGATCTTCAAGCTTCCGTATTTTATTTACATTATTTCTTTCTTCGTTTTTACTCGACTTGAGACTGTTCTTCAATTTTTCATTGTCTTCCAACGAACGGTTCAGTCTTAAATCTAAAATATTTATCTGCTGCGTCGTACTTTTGATTTCTTTGTTAAGTTTTTGAATTTCCTGAAAAATAATTTTATTGACATTTTTAAAGATATAAGCTCACCCCGTCATTACACTCATCAAGACCTTTAATTTGAATACCCACATCAATTTTTCATATATATCATATACCTATATATATTATATATATGTATATATGAAAAATATACCAAAAACGCATGTGGGTACTCAAATGAAAGGTCTTGATGAGTGTAACTTCAGGATGAGCTTATATCTTTAAAAATGTCAATATTTAAGAAATGAGCTTGGATCTTGTAAATTATTGACATTTTTAAAGATATAAGCTCACCCCGTCATTACACTCATCAAGACCTTTAATTTGAATACCCACATCAATTTTTCATATATATCATATACCTAAATATATTATATATATGTATATATGAAAAATATACCAAAAATGCAAGTGGGTACTCAAATGAAAGGTCTTGATGAGTGTAACTTCAGGATGAGCTTATATTTGTAAAATATATATTATATATATCAATATATATGAAAAATATATAAAAATGCATGTGGGTACTCAAATGAAAGCTCTTGATGAGTGTAATATCAAGAGCTTATATCTTTAAAAACGTCAATATTTAAGAAAGTACAGTGCAATTTAACAAAAGTTATTTTTTAAAAAACAAAATTTTTATTTTCTTTAGTTCATAAATCACGGCAGTCACACAGTGACTGCAAGGTTGCTAGTTTTATAAAAATTAAAAAAACAACTTACTTTTTTCAATGAATTATTTTCATTTAAATGCGCCTGTATGTCATTTTGTTGAGTACTAATATTATTTTCCAACTTGCCAATATTATCTTTTAAATTATTTATTTGTGTCACTAACTTTTCTTTACACTCACTTATCTTCTTATTATTATTCTCTAAATCTCGGATTAAATCACACTTTTTTTTTAAATCATCCTTAAGAATATCAACTTCACCTGTCAGCAATTTAATTTTGGCTTTTAAAAATTTAATAATAACATCTTGATTTTTTTTATTTTCACTTTTTAATGAAAAAATCTCTTCTTCATAATCAAAATCATCTCTTCTGTAAATCATTGATAAAATTTAAAAAATAAAATGACATTAAAGTATGAAAATAAAGTTAGCCGACATCTAAAAATGTATATGATTTTTTTTTATTAAAGAATTATTACAAAAAAATAAAAAAAAAATTTTTTCATTTGTTAAAAACTTCAAAAACTATAAGTGGAATTTTTTAAAAATATTTTTTAGTTATAAATTAATAAATTAAGCAAAATAAAAAAATGAAAAATGTCGGCTAACTTTATTATTATCATTAAAGTTAACAAGATCAATTTTTAAATTTATTTTAATAAATTAAAAAAAAAAAATTCATTATTTCAATTTCTAAATATTTTTTACAAAAATAATAAAATAAATAAATAAAATTACCTGTCATTTTTAATTTCTTGATTCTCAGCTGACTTGTACTCCGAATTAAAAAAATTAAAAGCCGACTGCGTCCGAAATTTGACAATTTCTGTTTCAAAATTATTTTTATGATTATTATTAATCACTGTATCTATTTCTTCCAAAAGTTTATGAGTTTTTGATTCAAGCTCTTTATTTATCCGGCGAAATTCTTTTTCTTTTATTAATAAATCATCAGCCATTGTTTGCGCGTGTATATTCATTCAGTTCTCGTGAGAATAATAAACAAGATGGTTGCCATAGCAACTGACACTGAAGTTGACACAGAAGTTTTTTGATAATTTTATAGCAATTAAATTATTGTAAAAAAAATTTAATAAAAAAATATGACATTAAAGTTAGCTGTCACTTTACAATTTTTTAATTTTATTTAACAAAAAAATTAGTTCCAAAAAATTGCATTTTTAATTTTTTAAAATTTCTACATGTCAATTTATTTGTTATAAAATTCTTAAAATTATTAAATATATTCTAGATTAATTTTCATTAAAGAAATTCATGTGGAAATTTGAAAGAATTAATTGTGGAAATTTTTAGAAGCATTTTTTAAATTGCAATTGACTTGTAATAAAAATTTAAAAAAATGACAGTTGTCAGCTAACTTCAGTATCATTAATGGCGGCCATATTGTAACCAGCCAAGCAAATCCCAGTTTTACTAATCCACCTTCTAAATAATTTTTTCCAATTCAAAGTAATTTATAAAAAATTTCCGTGCAATTATTAAATAATTTTTTAATTAATACAAATAAAAATATGTGTTTTATTAATTTAAATAACTATCTTCAGACAATTGATATGTCATAACCTAAAATGAAATTTAGTAAAAAAAATTTATCAAAATCGCGATGAAGAAATAAAAATGACAGCGAACCGCGGAGTGTCACAAGGTAAGGATAAAAATAATTAAATAAACTACGATTAGAAAATTTAATTTATTTATTTAGCGTTTACGGAATATCAAGCGGCTCGCTTAAGATTCGTCCAAACTATCTCTGACTTGTCTTCTCGAAGTCACAACATTGAAGGCCTGGAAAAAGCGGGTGTTTTGGACTTGTTAGAGCCGTTGCTTTTTGACGTTTTGCCTTCAATACAACAAACAGCGATCGCAACGCTCGGAAAGTTGACTAATCATGAAGAAAAGCTAGCTTATACTGTCGTAAAGCGAGACATTGTTCCTAAATTGCTGGAAAATTTTAACAAACAAAATGTGAATACTCAAAAATTAAATTAGCCGACATTTGAAAATTTTGATGATTTATTTTATTGAAAAATAATTTTTAAAAAATTAAAACAAAAATTTTAAAAATTATCCATGGAATTTTTTAAAAATAGTTTTTTAGTTCTAATTTTTAATTTAAAAAAAAAAATCAAAAATTTTTTAGTGTCGGCTAATTTAATTTTCATAAAAATTAATTAGCTGTCACTTTACAATTTTTTAATTTTATTTAACAAAAAAATTTGTTCCAAAAAATTGCAGTTTTAATTTTTTTTAATTTCTAGATGTCAATTTTTTTTTTCTAATTTTTTTGCCATAATTTATTTTTTATAAAATTATTAAAAATATGCTAAATTAATTTTTATAAAATTAAAATTGATTAATTAATTAATAGGATTATTTTACAGAAATTTTATAAAAAATCAACTTTGTATTTATTTCGCACAATATCTAAACACTCTGAAGATCTAGCGAATTTTGTGGTTGATGTCGGAGGAATTAGCGCCATCTTTGATAGTCTAGGTGACCTTGATTTTAGGGTTAAAGAAAATGCTGTCTGGGCTGTTGGATATATTGCAAGGCATAGTGAAGATTTAGCGCTAAAAATAGTCACTGCAGGTACAACAATTTGTGTGCTTGACTTTCAATGCTAAATTACAGTTTAAAAAAAAATTTTATCCAAAAAAAAAGAGTTTAATTAGAATCTTGCCACTCTAAAGATTAAAAAAAATTTTACTTGTATTTAATATTAATTTCCAATTAAAAGTAATTAGCCAAAAAAGTCTTGAGGTGAGAGATTTATCGAAAATGGCGACTTGCCAATTTATTTAGTTGGATTTTTTGACCACAGGTGTCGTTCCACTGCTAGTTCTATGCTTACAAGAACCGGATCATAATTTAAAACACCTTAGCGCCTCAGCGTTGTACGACATCAGCAAACATACTCCAGAACTTGCGCAAGCGGTTGTTGATAATGACGCAATAATAATTCTAGCGAAATTACTGATGAATGAGGAAGTAAAATTAAAACGACAAGTATTATTAACTCTTGGTAGTATCGCAAAACACTCGACAAATTTGGCAGAGTCTGTTGTTGAAGCGGACATTTTCCCCAGCTGTTTGTTGCTGATGGGCCATCCCGATGATGCTGTTAGGAAAAACGCGGCTATTCTCACCCGAGAAATTTCCAAACATACTCTCGAGGTGAAGTATTCAATTTTTAAAAATACTAGAAACTTTGTAGTCAATATAAGACTGCTAAGACTTGTGAAATATAAATAAATAAAATTTTGCTTTATTAAATAATGAATTTTGTTAAATTGCACTGTAATTTTTTAAATATTGACATTTTCAAAGATATAAGCTCATCCTGATGTTACACTCGTTAAGAGCTTTTATTTGAGTACCCACATGCATTTTTGATATATATATATATATATATATATATATATATATATATATATATATATATATATATATATAAAATATATGAAAAATTGATGTGGGTACTCAAATGAAAGGTCTTGATGAGTGTAACATCACAATGAGCTTATATCTTCAAAAATGTCAATAGTTCACAAGATACAAGGTCATTTCTTAATAATTGACATTTTTTTAAATATAAGCTTATTGTGATGTTACACTCATCAAGAGCTTTCATTTGAGTACCCACATGCATTTTTGATATATTTTTCATATATACATATATATAATATATATAAATATATGAAAAATTGATGTGGGTACTTAAATGAAAGGTCTTGATGAGTGCATCATCGGGATGAGCTTATATCTTTAAAAATGTCAATAGTTCACAAGGATACAAGGTCATTTCTTAATTCTTAATTCATCTAATCAAAATTGTGATTTTAGCTTGCTCAATTAGTCGCAAACGCCGGCGGAATAGCCGCGCTGATAGAGTTTATATCTACGACGTTTAAATCATCAACAAAATTGCCCGGGATAATGGCGCTAGGGTATATTGCCGGTCACTCGGATCAAATTGCAATTGCGATAATTGGATCCCAAGGTGTGGTTTTATTATCAAAGCTGCTGATGCAGGAAATTGATGACAGTACTCAGGCTATTATTGTTTGGGCGCTAGGCCAATTGGGTAAACACAGCCCAGAACACGCGCAAGCTGTTGCTGTTACTAATATTTTTCCAAAATTTATCCAGGTACTATCTTAAAATTTGGAAAATTATAAACTGTACCGTAATCGGAAAAAATTTTTAAGTTATAAAAAATTCATATTATTTCATTAAAATTATTATAAAATAAAAAGTATAATTTCCACATGAAAGAACAAGATGACACTGTATATCATACAAGATTATACTCAGTGATATCTTTAGTGAAAAAAAATTTTAGATAGTAGCCAGTGTAATCCAGATTATACTGAGTGATATCTGGATTATTATTATTATCATTTAAAATTTAATAATAATAATAATAATAATAATAATAAAATAATTGGTTTTGGAAAATTATTATTATTATTATTATGATTTTATAATAATTTTAATGAAATAATATGAATTTTTCATAACTTAAAAGTTTTTTTCGGGTCTATTTTTTCCGGAATTCAAATTGCACGCCTTAAAACGCTCATTCGCGTTTGGAGGTGTGCAATTTATAATTTTTATTTTTAATAAATTTATTTTAGCTATACATGGACCCAAAAAGCTCCCAAGATTTAAAAACAAAAATAATATCGAGTTTTAAAAATATTTTGCCGAAATGTTCGGCAGTTGATGCTTTAGAGCCGCTGCTCGGTGATTCACCGCCGGAAATATTGAGCGACATCTTACAACATTTAAGCGAGGTAAGAAAAATTATAAATTTTTTTTTTTTTTTTTTATTCAATACATATAACAATAATTGACAAAATTAAATAGTTTGTAAGTAACTTGTTTTTACATTTTATTTTAAATATTATATATATTTTTTTTTCTAATCTATATGAATAATTTATATGAAATTTCAGTCAATTTCAAATTGATTATCGATAAAGTTTGTTTAATTTTTTTTAAAGAAATAAAATTTAATAACGGGAAGATTGTATAGAATTTTTAAAATTAAGTGTAAAGCTTTTACAATAATCTTCTCAGTCTTGTAATTTAAAAAAAGTAAATTAAAATTGCACTATTATTTATATTAGGCGTTTATATACATTGTAAATTTGAAAATCGGAATTTAGAAACAAAAAATAATACTCCATATTTCTTCTATTGGCAGTATATTTTTTTAGTAATTAATGATGAAGAAAAATAATAATAAATTTTAATTCAGAGTTATTGACAGATAAGGCATGATCTTTGATATTATTTACGCAGTTAATATTCTAGTACTAGTCATAAATTTATTTTCGCATAATAAGCTCGGTTAGTCATATATATTTAATATTATACAATAATTATTAAATCAACATCAATTATAAAATTTAACAAACATAACTAAAATGTACAATTTTTAGTTTATATTTAAATCACATAAATTGGCGACTTTTTTTAAATATTAATAAATATTTACAGTTTTTAAGTTTAGCGATAAAAAAATTTATAAATTTCGTTGGTTTTTTTTTAATTTCGATCCTGCTTTTAAGTTAATATAAGTACGGCTGATAGCAAGCTATTTTTTCATATTTTACCTGTAAAAAAAAAAATATAAATAATCTCGACAGTGCCAAGTGCAATTTTTAAGTAAACAATAAGGCCTTATCTAACACTGCCATTATAAAATCACTAGTACAATTACAATTACTTATAATTAATCGGTTAAGGGCCAGGAAAATTTCATTAAAAATAATTATAAAGAACATTTGAACTAATCCTGGCCCGTAAGCAGAAATTTATATACATTAACAATATTTAAAATATACTAGCGAGCTGCAGTATATAAAAAATTAAAATTTTGCTTTCTTAAATAATGATTCTTGTTAAATTTTACTGAACTTTCTTAAATATTGACGTTTTTAAAGATGTAACCTCATCCTGGTGTTACACTCATCAAGAGCTTTCATTTGAGTACCCACATGCATTTTTATATATTTTTCATATATATATATATATATATATATAATTCAAAAATATAAGCTCATTTCGATATTACACTCATCAAGAGCTTTCATTTGAGTACCCACATGCGTTTTTTATATATTTATCATATATACATATATATAATATATATAAATATTTAAAATATATGAAAAATTAATGTAGGTACTCAAATGAAAAGTTTCGATGAGTATAATGTCGAGGTGAGCTTATATCTTTAAGAATGTCAATATTTTACAAGATACATTTTTAATTATGTTTAATTGAACTGTACTTTCTTAAATATTGACGTTTTTGAAGATATAAGCTTATTTCGACGTTACAATCATCAAGAGCTTTTATTTGAGTACCCACATCAATTTTTCATATCTTTTTCATATATATATATATATATATAAATATATAAAATATATGAAACATTAATGTGGGTACTCAAATGAAAGGTCTCGATGAATGTAACATCGGGATGAGCTTATATCTTTAAAAATGTCAATATTTCACAAGATACAGTCATTTCTTAACTATCTTAAATTGCACTGTACTTTCTTAAATATTGATATTTTTAAAGATATAAGCTCATCTTGATGCTACACTCATCAAGAGCTTTCATTTGAATACCTACATGGATTTTCATATATTTTTCATATATATACATATATATGATATATATTTTAAAAATATAAGCTCATTTCGATGTTTAACTTGACAAGAGCTTTCATTTGAATATCCACATGCATTTTTGATATATTTTTCATATATACATATATATAGTATATATAAATATATAAAATATATGAAAAATTGATGTGGGTACTCAAATGAAAGGTCTCGATGAGTGTAACATCGTGATGAGCTTATATCTTTAAAAATATCAATATTTCACAAGACACAAGGTCATTTCTCAATTATAAAGAATTTTAGAATGCATCCTAAGTACTTATCATAATAAATTGACTACCGGTAAGAATGAAATGAAACCTTGAAAAGGCACAAATTCAAGTCAAGACCTTTGCACTAAATTTCACTATCAAAAAACCGATTTTTTACGACTATCCAGAAAACAAAACTTTTCTTATTCTCTTAATTCAACAATATAGATAATTACTCATCATTGTCATCATTGGCTTTAATACTAGCGTAATTATTAACATTTCTATTCACCCTAAGCATCTTGAGAAAACTTCCAAGGACAAGAATGGTCTTGCGGTGCCGGCGAAATATTCCGGAGTACAAAGCTTCACGTACATCCCTCCGGTCGCTCACATCCGAGTCAATACTTGACACAGAAACGACCGGCGGTTTGGCGGCTACTGAATTGTGTCCATAACTGTGCTCATTGCCACTCAAAATGACCCTCGGCTGGTTGTTGATCATTTTGTTTAAATTAAAAATAACTGAGTTATTTTTTAGCGACACCTTTTTATAAAAAAATACTGTTTTTTTTAAACTTATCTCCGAGAGATAAAACTTCCTTGCATTAATAAGCTTTATAAATTACAAGATAAACTTGTCACTTTGTTTGAATTTAATTTTTGTGACCCACTATCACTAATTTAATTAACAATAACTTAATCTTCCTTTTAATTTGCTTATTTTAAATGCTATTAATATTTCTTTAGGGTGATCGGATTTTACCATCCAATCTCTTGTCATTATCCTTAGGTGGCTTTTTATTCTGACTAATTAGTCAAAGTAATTTGTGTTACCATTGTCGTGTTACTCTGCGTGAATCCAATGATTGACTGTCGATCTTGGAATAATGTCCGGCCTTTTTACACTTTACACACTCGAGACTTTGTGTACATGTGTGCCTTACTTTAGTATTCATCCACTCAGCGGAATCAATTTTTACTCATTCTTCCTCGTTTATTTATAATTTTCTGGAAATAAAACAAATATTTTAATTGCGCATTTTTAAGATTTTTATTTTTTATTATTGGAATTTTTTAAATAAAAATTGTTCAAAATTTTATTTTATAAAAAAAATGTCTTATAATTTTTTATAAAAAAGCCGTAATTTTAAAATTAATATTTTTATAATTAGCACAAATTTAAATAATTTATTATTAATCTTTATTTTTGAATTGCGGCTTATTTATTGGTCTTAAAAAAAAATTATGAGACATTTTTTTTTGTAAAATTAAATTTTGAAATTTTACTATAAAAATTTTTTTATTAAATAAATTTTTATTATGATTATTTTATCTAGAATTTTTTAAATAAAAATTATTCAAAATTTAATTTTACAAAAAAAATGTCTAATAATTTTTTATTAAGCCCAATAAAAAAGCCGCAATTTTAAAATTAATATTTTTATAATTAGCACAAATTTAAATAATTTATTATGAAGCTTTATTTTTATATTGCGACTTATTTATTAGACTTAAGAAAAAATTGAGACATTTTTTTTTGTAAAATTAAATTTTGAACAATTTTTAATCCAAAAATTTTTTTATAAAATAAAATAAAAATTTTTCTATTATATAAATTTTTGTTATGATTATTTTATCCAGAATTTTTTAAATAAAAATTTTCAAAATTTAATTTTACAAAAAAAAATGTCTAATAATTTTTTTAAGTCCAATAAAAAAGCTCCAATTTTAAAATTAAAATTTTTATAATCAACACAAATTTAAATAATTTATTATGAAGCTTTATTTTTATAATTACGGCTTATTTATTAGTCTTAAAAAAAAATTATGTCATATTTTTTTTTTTATAAAATTAAATTTTGAAATTTTATTTTAAAAATTATTTTATAAAATAAAATGTAAATTTTTTTATTAAATAAATTTTTACTATTATTATTTTAGTCACAAATTAGTTAAATTACGGTGAAATTAATTGTATAAAAAAATATTATAAATAAAAATTCTTTAAAATTTAATTTTTACAAAAAAAATGTTTCTACAAAAAAAATGTTTCTACAAATGTTTCTACAAATGTTTCTACAAAAAAAATGTTTCTACAAATGTTTTACAAAAAAAAGCCGGAATTTTTAAATAAAAATTTTTATAATTAACACAAATTGAAATAATTTATTATAAATTTTTATTTTTAAATTCCGGCTTTTAAAATTGAATTTTAAACAATTTTTATTTCAAAAATTTTTTATAAATTATAAAAATTTTAACTTAAAAATCTCGGCTTTTTTATTTGTCTTAAAAAAATTATAAGACATTTTTTTTTTTAATTCAATTTTGAAAAACTTTTATTTAAAAAATTTTTTTATAAAACCAATATTTTAACCTTAATATAAAAAATTTATAAATTGTAAAAATGACCAAAAATTGATTAAAAATTATAAAAACATTAATTTTAAAACTACGTTTTTTTTATAGGTCTTACAAAAAAAAATTATGAGCCATTTTTTGAAATAAAATTTTTAATTTAAATTTTAAAAATTTTTTTATAATTTTTAAAATTAATTATTTTTCTTTGTGTGAATAATTAAAGTCGCAAAAGACTAGATTATTATCGCTGCTTTAAATAAATTAAAAAATATATTTGTAATGCAAGAAGCAATAATAATAATATCAATAACAGTAATATTGATGTAGAAATAATGAAAGATAATTGTTTTTTATTGACATGACTAATTCAGATAATAAATATCTTTAGTAAACATATCGTGTAAAACAATCAATTTTTTATTGCCAAAGGTCTATTTGTAAATACTTGAAAACATTTTTATTAATTTTAATTCATCCAATGATAATGATCTTTCATTTTTTTCCGTTGTTGCTCTAGAGTTTTATTTTTATTCTAAATAACGGAATATTTAAGCTCAATATTTTTTTTTAATCAGAGAAAACTTTTAATTGGAAATTTGCCAATTTAAATATATATTTTTAAAAATATAAATTCAACGAACTTTGACTTTATTTTTAGCTTATAAAAATCTACTGTAAATAACTATTCTGTAAAAAATAATATTTTAAATAATAAATACACAATTGTAGTGTTAAGCGGTAGGCAAACTTGTGGATGTAGGTGAATAGGTCATCACCAGGTTTCAGAAGCCTTATAAATTACTTTTTACATGCAGTATTATTTAATTTTTCTTTTAATTACTTTTATCAATGGAGAATTTTTTTTTGTCTTCTTTTTATTCAGATTCTTCCGAGTGATCCTAAATCAAGACGGTCATTTGTCACCTCCGGGGGATTGAAGAAGATCCAACAATTGCAAACAGAGCCTGAATCTAAATTAAATGAGTTTATTAGCACAATAAATAGCTGCTATCCTGAAGAAATCATCAGGTATGTTTAATTTAATATTTATATTATTTATTTTGATAAAATTATATTTGAATTTTTTTTTTTTTATATAAAAAAATGTTTTTTTTTTAGAATTTATTGCTTTTATCAATGTTAATATTGATTTTTTTATTATTATAAAGTTATTACTTAAAAAAATTATTTAAAAAAAATTTTATTTGTAATCTTTACAAATTTTCAGCTGTCAAATTTTTTTTATAAAATTTTTTTAAAAATTAAAAAAATTTTTGAATTTTTTATAAAAATTTTGACAGATAAAAATTTGTAAAAATTACAAATAAAAATTTTTTAACAAAAAAATTACAAATGAAGATTAATTATATAAAAAATTATTTGAAAAAAATTTTTAATTGTAATTTTTTAAAATTTTTAGCTATCAAATTTTTTTTTTTTAATTTTTTCAAGAATTTTATAAATTTAAAAAATTTTTTAATTTTTTATAAAAATTCTTAGCTGTCAAACTTTTTTTATAAAAATTAAAAAATTATTTTAATAATTAAAACTTTTTTTTTAGGAATTTATTGCTTTTATCAATGTTAATATTGATTTTTTATTATTATAAATTAATAACATAAAAAATGATTTAAAAAGACATTTTTTTATAATTTTTAGCTGTCAAATTTTTTTTAAAAGATTAAAAAATTTTTTATAAAAATTTTAAAAATTTAACAAAAATTTGACAGCTAAAAATTTTTAAAAATTACAAGTAAAAATTTTTTTAACAACAAAATTACAAATAAAAATTAATTATATATAAAATTATTTTTAAAAAATTTGTATTTGTAATTTTTAAAAATTTTTAGCTGTCAATTTTTTTTTTTTTTAAATTTGATAAAATTTAAATATTTTATAAAAATTTTTAGCTGTCAAATTTTTTTTATAAAAATTAACAAATTATTTTAATAATTCATTGATTTTATAAATGTTAATTATGATTTTTTATAATTATATACAAAATTATTTAAAAAAAATTTTTATTTGTAATTTTTTCAAGTTTTTAGCTGTAAAATTTTTTTAATAAAAATTGAAAAATTATTTTAATGATTAAAAATTTTTAAAAATTTGACAGATGTCTTTTAATAAAAAAAAATATAAAATTTACCTTTTAAAAATTTTTTATGTCACATGAATAAATTTGCTGACAAAATAAAATTATCCTGGACCAAAATTTTTATTTTTCACTATAGTCATTTTATAAAACGTATAAATTTATAAAATATAAGATCTAGTTATAGGATTGACACTCACGAAGACACTAGTTGCTTGTAATAAGAACATAACCTAATTTCATTAAATATAATAACTGTCATACATACAAACAAGTACATAAAAACAATAATAAGTACTTTTAAAATAGTAAATACTCATGTCCGTAAACACAATTGTCACATTGTCATTTTAAAAAATCTATATAAAAACACGGAAGTCTTTGACAGTATAACAAAAACAGTTTTTTATTAAAACTTTTGTAAATAAAACTACTAAAACAGGAAATTATTCTGTCAAGAATACTGTTTATCAATATATATACCATTTATTACCAATAATTGATTATTGTACTACTATCTGTCGTAATTGTTATTGTTGTACATAGATAAAAGTTAGTAGCGGCAGTGCCACCATTTTGATTATTAAAATTTCATACAAACACTGCTTCCATTCGATCAATACGTTATTTACGTATATATATATATGTATATAATACACAACTTTTGTCTTTGCCAAACAATGACATTACAAACAATTAAACGCTATTATTGATTCAAAAATTTTATTTCTTCTTTTTTAACAATTAAAATTAATTTTTTTGGTTTTTTAAAATCAAAATTTCACATTTTTTTTTTTTAGATATTTTTCTCCAGGATACCCGGACATTTTACTGGAAAAAATTGAACAGTATACTCCGAAGCTGTTGACTGGAAGTCTAAAAAATTATGCGTAATTTTTTAAGAAAAAAAAAACTTGTAAATTTAAGGTAAGAATTTTTTTTTTTGCTCATTTAAAGTCTTATATTTCTTCTTTCAATTTCTTCACTTTAAATTTTATATTAAAAATTCTTGAGATAAATTTAACAAACACAAAAAATTAAATTATAAAAAAAATTTGTAAAAGAAGAAATTTAAAAAATTTATAAAAATACATTTTTTATAATTTGATTTTAATGACATTCAAATTAGCAGTCATAATTTTTTAATCTTATTTAAAAAAATTAATTTAGTCACTTAAAAATTTAAACAATTTTTTTTTTAAATTATTACAAAAAAACAAAAAAAAATTTTTATTTTCAAAAAACTATGAGTGCAATTAAAAAAAATTATTTTTAATTCAAATTTAATAAATTAAAAATAATCAAAAAATTAATCGGCTAATTTTAGTATTAAAAAAAATTTCATTTTTTATTAAAATATTTTTAATAAAATTATTTAAAATACGCTTGTAAAAATTGAAAAAATTACAAGATGTCTGTTAATTTACCATGATAAATTTTTATTAAAAAAAAAATTATAAATTTAAGGTAAGAATTTTTTTTTCTTCAGCTGTTTTAAATTCTCATATTTCTTCTTTCAATTTCTTCACTTTAAATTTTAAATTAAAATTTTTTGAGATAAATTATACTAAATTTAACAAACATAAAAAATCTTTAGATTTTTTTTAAAAATTAAATTATAAAAAAAATTTGTACTTAAAAGAAGAAATTAAAAAAATTTATAAAAATACATTTTTTATAATTGGTTTTTAATGATATTAAAATTAGCAGTCATAATTTTTTAATTTTATTTGAAAAAAATTAATTTAGCCATTTAAAAATTTTAACAATTTTTTTTATTAAAAAAAAAATTTTTCATTTAAAAAAAAACTATGAGTACAATTTAAAAAAAATATTTTTTAATTTTAATTTAATAAATCAAAAATAATGGGCTAATTTTAGTATCATAAAAAATTTCATTTTCTATTAAATTATTTTTAATAAAATTATTAAAAATAAGCTTTGTAAAAAATTCAAAAACTTACAAAAGATGTCTGCTAATTTATGATAAATTATAATCATCATCTTCAGCCGGTAAGATAGAAAGAAGAATATATAAAAAGCGTTTGCTAACCTAAGATAAATTAAACCCATACCGACAATGGATAAAAAAAATGCAAAGAATGCACTTTCACAGCAGGAAGCAAACAAGTGACAGTAATTCTTGTTCCCCGAGAATCCTTGACAATTCTCCGGCAGTAAAGGTATAAAAACACGATAACTGCATAAATGAGCATAACTCTGATACCGGAACCGGAAGCATGTATTTTAGAGCACCGATCAAAAGGCGGTCAAAGATTGTATCCACGGTGCACTTTCACCGCAATTGCTCAGAAGAATAATCATCTTCATAATCTTCCCGATAATTATTCCGTGATACAATCTAAAGTGGAGTGTATTTGCCAAGGCCTTAACTCTCAAATATTTTGGTAAATTTGTTGTCAAGTGCCCTTCTATCGGCACGCAACTTAATTATAAACAAAGAAGAAAACGTTGGAGTGGTACTTGTTGGTAATATAATATATCCATTAGCATCTGCATCAGTTATTGCCGTCACTCTCTTTTCTAGATCGCGATTACCAGAATGTGAAAGTCGACTCGGTCATCTGGTCATCCTTATTATGTATATACTCGTATTTATTTCTTGTTTATAACATTCTCCAGTGTAAAACCTCAAGTCTGAATAGACAAAATTACCTTTACTCAACTACTCAACTCACAACTCAGGTTTATGCACTTACTTCTTACATCCTAGGTTATTATTATTACTATTACTAAATTTGCCTAAACGCCTTCGCTTTTCCACGGCACATTTTCGTACCTAAGAAGCATTGTTCAGTTATGTCACTCTTCTTTTATGCATTACCACTTTTATACTTAGCCTTTGTCTTTTTTTAAATTATATACACTGATCGAAGGATTTATTAACTATTAATAATTTCATTTTTTTCAAGACAATTATTTAATTTATTTAATTTTAATAAATATTTTTTAACATTCAATAAATATTTCTTAACTGTTAACAAATATTTATTAATATTTAATAAATTATTTATTAACAGTGAATTAAGCTTATTAAACATAAACAAACAAATCCTTCTATCAGTGCACAAGTTATGGGCCCAGGCTTAAAATTCACTTTTGGGCCTGATTTTAAAGATATAAATAAATAAACAGTAGCTACAGGTTATGGGTCCAGGCTTAAGACAATTATTTAATTTATTAAATTTTAATAAATATTTTTTAACATTCAATAAATATTTATTTGGGAGGAAAGTACATTTATTAATAGTTAATAGGTATTTATTAATAACTAACAAATATTCATTAACCATTAATAAATATTTATTAACAGTTGATAAATTGTACTTAATAAATTACTTATTAACTGTTAATAAATATTTGTTAACTTTTAATAAATATTTAATAAATCATTTATTAACTGTTAATAAATATTTATTAAATATCCTATGATGTTAAAAAATCATTTATTAACAGTTAATAAAGCTTATTAAATATAAAAGAATCCTTCTATAAGTGCAGGTTATGGGCCTAGGCTTAAAATTCAATTTTGGGTCTGATTTTAAGGATATAAATGAATAAATAGCAGCTATAAACTATAAATTGTTTTCTTCATACCCCCGCAAAAATTAAAATATCTTACGTAATTAATTTAAATTTTACAAACAAAATATTTAACCTGGGAAGAAATGGGAAAGATAAATAAAATTAATAGATGATCGATGAGTGGTGAACGGTCTTTGTGCAATAGTATTAACTATAAAATGTTAAATCCCCTCTAATTATTAGCGCGTAAGCACAAGAAGAAAAGACTCAGTTTTAGTTGATGGTTAAGATTCTTAAAGGCCTAACCTCCTACTCTGTAACACTAGTAATGGATAATGTAATGTAATATAATGTAATGCAACGTAAGTTTTAAGTAAAAGAAAGGCAGAGTTACGAAAATACAAAATGACGTTACATTCACCGTAACTCGCACTCTTTAAATTTTTTTCATTATTACTTTTAAACTTACACACTGCTCTAGTTCTACACCAGCAACATCATCCCGGGATTATTATTTCAACAACACCATTACTCTGCTAACTGTTATTAAGCTATTAAATTATTTTAGTTTAATAACATTATTCTTTACAATTTTCATTTAAATAACTTGTTAATTTTTATTCAAACTTCATCAAGCCTAACCTTAGTTATCATTACAGAAATTCTTTTACTAATATCTTGATCAAGACTCGATGGATTTACTTAATTTTTTATTTATTAGCTTTGTGCTACGACAAAGAATAATTCTACTCAATATTTCTTCTTAAAACTTTCAAGTTTTTTTGTAATAAACAAATTAAAGTGAAAATTAAGAAGATAGAAACCGCAGCCATTTTGATTTTGTGAATTGATAATGATAATGGCGGGAAATTAGAAAAAGGTGGTAATTTAAATTTAAATTTAAATTTAAAAGGAAATAAAATTTAATTAATTGTAATAGTAAAAACAAAAAGGATCATCAAGCCTAACCTTATTTATTGAGCGTGTTCAGCCGAACTAAGTCCTGAGTAAACTTAGTAAGATATGTATAGTATAGTAGATAAATATACGTATTGCAGGGAATGCTTTGACTATACTTAAGCTAACTAAGTTTACTCAGGACTTAGTTCGGCTGAACACGCTCATTATTACAGAAATTCTTTTAATGATATTTAAATCAAGACTCGAAGGATTTACTTAGTTGTTTATTTATTAGCTTCGTACCACGATAAGGAACAATTCTACTTAATATTTCTTCTTAAAACCTTCGAGTTTTTTTATAATCAACAAATTAAAGTGAAAATTGAGAAGACAGAAACCGCAGCCATCTTGGTTTTGGAAATTGATGATAATGGCGGGAAATTTGAAAAAGGCAATAATTTAAATTTAAATTTAAAAGGAAATAAGATTTGAGTAACTGTGATAGTAAAAAAAAAAAAAAAAAAAAAAGGATCATCAAGCCTAAACTTATTTATTATTACAGAAATTCTTTTAATGATATTTAGATCAAGACTCGATGGATTTACTTAGTTTTTTGTTTATTAGCTTTGTACCACAACAAAGATAAATTCTACTCAATATTTCTTCTTAAAACCGCCGAGTTTTTTTGTAATCAACAAATTAAAGTGAAAATCGAGAAGATTGAAACCGCAGCCATTTTGGTTTTGAGAATTGATGATGATGACAATAGCGGGAATTTTCAAAAAAAGGCGGTAATTTAAATTTAAATTTAAAAGTAAATGGAGCTTAAGTAACTGCAATAGCAAAAACAAAAAGGATTATTGAATCCCGAGAATTTATTTCTTTATCTGAGTGATGCAGAGTGCACACGAGTTGTGGGCAACAAACAGGAGGCAGAAGGCAGCGTGTTGTGTGTCGTAAGGGGTCTCCGCGTAATAAGCTTTCTCCGAGAGGTGAAAATTCTCAACTTTCTTCGAGACTTAGCCATCACACAAGCACATCCACGTTTAAGACCAAGACCACGAGACAATAGTCTCGGTAACTCATTCTTATTTTCCATACATTTGATTTTAATTTAAATAATTCATTTTTATTATAATTTATAATTATTCTCCTTCACCTTCGTTTGATCAATTGTCATCAAGACCTTCAATTTTCTTTTCAAATTTCCTAAATCTCTTGAAACCGATATCCTTTAACTACTGATGATTAATCATTTGGTAATTTGTTTCTTTGAGTAAATAGTTGAATTTGAATTAAAATTACCGAGTTAATCGATTACGGAAAATATACCTTTACAGCAAAAGTGAATGTCGTGCGTGGATATCATCTCTAATAATTCTGATGTCATTTATAGAGAAAGTATTCATCCATTAAAATTATTTTATTTCTTACTTAAACTAACTCTATATTTTTATTGTTTTTTTCTTTTTATAGCTGAATGTATTTTCGTAATAAAATTACGTTTTACTCATTAAATAACAGGTCAATTAACCTCTTTGTTAATAAAAGTTCACATATTTTCAGAATTGCGTCTAAATTCTATATCAAAAATTAAAACAATACAGAGAAGAATCTTTTGTTTTTTAAACAAGAAATTGAAATTATTTTTATTAATTCTTATCTTTAATATAGTTTTTTAACAAATTTTTATTAAAAATTTTCATTTTTTATTTCTTCTTTATTAATTTTTTTTTTTAAATTAACATTTTAATTATTATTTAATTTAATAAACTTTTTTAAACAAAATTATCATTTTAATTTTTTATTTCTTCTTTATGAATTTTTATCTTTAATTCAATTTCTTAACAAATTTTTATTGAAATTTTGTTTAAAATTAACAATTTTATTTAAAAATTTGATTATTATATAATTTAATAAATTTTTTTTTATTAAAAATTATTTTAATCTTTAAAATTGTCAATTTTTATTTCTTCTTTATCAATTTTTATCTTTAATTTAATTTTTTATAAATTTTTGTTTAAAATTAATAATTTTATTTAAAAATTTGATTATTATATAATTTAATAAACTTTTTTTATAAAAATTATCATTTTAATCGTTAGAATTTTAATTTTTTGTTTCTTCTTTATTAATTTTTATATTTAATTCAATTTTTTAATAAATTTTCTTTAAAATTAACAATTTTAAAAAAAATTTTTATTATTATTTATTTTAATAAAATTTCTACTAAAAATTATCATTTTAATCTTTAAAATTTTCATTTTTATTTCTTCTTTATCAAATTTTATCTTTAATTCAATTTTTGAGCAAATATTTCATAAAATTTCCTTTAAAATGAGCAATTTTTTTCAAAATTTTCATTATTATTCAATTTAATAAACTTTTTTATAAAAATTATAAAAATAAATTAAAAAATTGTCATTTTTCATTTCTTCTTTATCAATTTTTATTTTTAATTAAATTTTTTATAAAATTTGCTTTGAAATTAACAATTTTACTTAAAATTTTAATTATTATTTAATTTTAAAAACTTTTTTATTAATATTATCATTTTAATCTTTAAAATTGTCATTTTTTTATTTCTTCTTTATCAATTTTTACCTTTAAATAAATTTTCTATAAAATATTTATTAAAATTGAAAATTTTAACATTTATTTTTCCTTTTCTTCTTAAATAAATTTATAAAATGACTTATTTTATATTAAAAAAATTAAAACTATATTTCTTTATTAATTTTATTAATTTTATCAAAAATTCTAACATTTAATTAAAAATACAGCCGAAAAAATAAAAAATGAAAATGAACTAAAGCGTGCCCTCGTGGCCTAAAATAAAATTTATAAATAAATTACCGAGTTTATTAATTTATCATCAAAAGAATGGTAATCGTAAAATATTTATAAAAAGTTTCTAAACTCAAAGTGAGACCTTTGGGCATTTGTCAAAGCTAATTACCATATTTACAAAATAAAAGGTATTTTATAAACATAAGATAAAATAAAATGAAAATAAGTACAAGTAAAAGTGACGGGGAAACGTTTCGGCCGGACGTCCACCGTTTTCTGGACGCTCCGGGGCAGAAAGGCCAAGAGAAGATTCCTTCTCTTCGTCTTCACAATACCTTCTCTGCAAAAACAACCAGCTCACTCTACAAAATAATAATAATAATGTCCAGATTATTACAATAACACGTGTAATGACAAGATTCGATTTTGTGCGAAAGTAACTTGCTTAAATATTTAACATTTGGGTCACTTTGGATTTCATTTAGTTTCTATTGATTTATTGATTGTTAGCTTCTTTTTTAGCGTTTCTAATTCGACGGGTTCATTACCGCTAAACCCAAATATATCTATATATTTTTACGAACTTTGTTTTCGCCAAATAAGTAGAACCGACCTTGACGCTCACAAAAGAAAGCATGTGCTCTATTCTTCGTTTTTTGGGTTTTAATTGACAATTATTTTTTTATGTCATTGCGATATTTATTCAAGGAATTAATTATACTTTTTTAAATATTAATTAAAGTAGTTTTTGTTGCGCAATTAATAATTAATAATTCCTTTTTTTTTATTTCATAATTTAATTTTTTTTTTTTTCATTATTCTGGAGTTTAAATTAAGACATTTTTTTATTAATCTTTAATTTATATTTTTAAGAATTGTAAAGAGTTAAACTTTCTTTTATTTATTTTCTAATTATCGAATTAAGAAGAAATTTTATTTAAAAAAAATTATTATTGTAATTATAAAATTTATTTATTTCTTCTTTAAAAATAAAAAATTACTTATATTTTTAGATTAAAAATATATTTAACAATAATTATTAATTTTAAAGAAAATTTGTCAATAATATTAATTTTTTAGTTAAAATCAATAATAATTTTATAAAAATTAACTTATTTCTTCTTTAAAAATTAATTATATTAATTTTTAGTAAAAAAAAATTTTCAGACAAAAATTTACTAAGAAAAAATTAAAATAAAAATTCTAAACGTTAATTTAAATAATTACTTTTAAAGAAATATTTATATAAATTAATATTAATTATAATAATTTTACTAAAATTAATTTATTTCTTCTTTAAAAATTAAAAATGATTTTAATTTATTTTTTATTGAAATTTTTAAATAAAAAACTTATTTTTTTTTATCAAAATTAAAAAATTACATTAATTTTTATTAAAAAATAAATTTTTAGACAAAAATTTACCAAGAAGAAATTAAAATAAAAATTTTAAACGTTAATTTGACTAAAAATTACAAAAATTTTACCAAAATTAATTCATTTTTTCTTTAAAAATAAAAAATTACTTTAATTTATATTTTATTGGAATTTTTAAATAAATTTTTAAATAAATTAATGATAAATGTTTATTTTTTGTTGATAATTTGTTGATAATTCTTGATTTTTATAAAAATTTAAGAAGAAATATAAATTTTCTAAAAAAAAATTAATAATTTTATAAAAATTAACTTATTTCTTCTTCAAAATTAAATAATTACATTAATTTTTAATAAAAAAAAAAATTTAGACAAAAATTTACCAAGAAAAAATTAAAATAAAAATTTTAATGTAAATTTGACTAAAAATTACAATAATTTTATCAAAATTAATTTATTTCTTCTTTAAAAATAAATAATTTATTATTATTAATAATTTTTAAGTTAAATTTTGCCAAAAAATTGTTAAATATTAATAATAATTAATATTTCAATAAAAATCAAAGAAGAAATATAAATTTTTAATTAAAAATTGTACAAAAATAAATTTAAAGTAAAAAATTGACCAAAAAAATAATTTACAAAATTATTAAGGGTAAAAATAATTAATAAAAATAAAAAAAAAAATATTTCTTCTCAAAAATAATAAAAAAAAAACCCGCAAAAGTAATCTTTAAAACATAACTTACGTAATTGGAGTAAAAGACAGTCTAAAACGTTAACCTTGGCTATGCACTACTTATTTACTTACATAATTTATTGATGAGTAGCTCGTGATTAATTAATTAATAAGCAATAACTAATACCCAGTAATTTAGCATTTAAAGCATCACAATAATTACCTCTAAATAGAAACCTGAAACAAAATCGTGCTTAACAACAATTATTAACTATAATAGCAATAGTACGATATATATTTTAAAATAATAATCGGTCATGCAACGTCTGAACTTGCTAACTCTTGAATCACCCGATTTAGTGATAAAATAACTAATCAACGCGTTAATTACCAATAATGTCGTGAATCTTAACTAAAATTACAAATTTAATGAAAAACACATAGTAGATGTTGAATTATAATTGTGAGAAAATATTCTTACAAGAGCCGATGAATAATTAATGGATGTCCATGCACCGGAGATGGTACACCGTCCAGTAAAAGATGTATGTGGTGATTGTTGGCATGATGGGACGATGATGGGACGCTGAAGATTCCTACATCGTGTGTCGTATGTAGTAAAGGTATCACCAGTACAGGCCAGTTGGACCCTCTACTCTTTGCTCCCCGAAAGACCCAATGGGACGGTCGTTCGTCCGTATAAAAGCCCCGACAGACGAACCAGGAGCATCAGTTCGACAAATCTCATCCAACATACCACATCACCTCTCTAATTATTTATCCCAGAAAGGTCTTTGTGGATTGTGAGCAGTTACTTTAAGTCGATTGTCGTCGACTAGAGTCTTAACTTTTCAAGTTAATTATTTTTTCATTTTCATCATGAGAGTATTCATGGTAAGTATCTTTTATTTCTTCTTTATACATTTTTTTATTACATATTTCTTCTTTGGTATTAATTATTTCTTCTTTGCATTTATTTTTTTCATTTCTTCTTTGTCATTAATTATTTTTTTTAAATTAATTATTTCTTCTTTCCAGATAAACATTTCTTCTTTTCATTTCTTCTTTCAATTAACTATTTCTTCTTTCCAGTTAAACATTTCTTCTTTGAAATTAAAAATTTCTTCTTTCTCATGAATGATTTCTTCTTTTGATTAACTATTTCTTCTTTGGTATTAATTATTTCTTCTTTGTTATTAATTATTTCTTCTTTGTTATTAATTATTTCTTCTTTAAATTTCTTCTTTTGTTTCTCCTTTGTAATTAATTATTTTTTCTTTTAATTAACTATTTCTTCTTTCCAATAAAAAATATCTTCTTTGCATTTCTTTTTTTAAATTAACCATTTCTTCTTTCCAATAAAAAATATCTTCTTTGCATTTCTTTTTTTAAATTAACCATTTCTTCTTTTCAATTAAAAAGTTCTTTATATTTCTTCTTTTTCATTAATTATTTTTTATTTGTATTTCTTCTTTAAATTTATTCTTTTTAATTAATTATTTCTTCTTTTAATTAACTATTTCTTCTTTCCAGTTAAATATTTCTTCTTTGGTATTAATTATTTCTTCTTTGTCATTAATTATTTCTTTTTTGTATTTCTTCTTTGTCATTAATTATTTATTCTTTGTATTTCTTCTTTGTCATTAATTATTTATTCTTTGTATTTCTTCTTTTAAATTAACCATTTCTGCTTTAATAAACTTATATCTTCATTTAATAAATAAATAAATAAATTATTTTTTCTTTTAATTAACTATTTCTTCTTTTAAATTAACCATTTCTTCTTTAATAAATTAATATCTTCATTTAATAAATAAATAAATTAATTAATTAATTAATGATTTTTTCTTTGTAATTACAGATAGTGGCGCTCGCTACGGCAGTAGTAGCACGACCGGAAGCTGGCTACAACTACCAATCGCCTAGCAACACCTACGGTACTCCAGGTGGTGGATCCTTGGGAGGATCAGGTGGCAACGGTGGCTTCTCCGGTGGCTCTATTGGAGGATTCGGTGGTGGTTCTTCCGGTTTCGGTGGTGGCTCATCCGGAGGCTTCAGTGGTGGATCCCTAGGTGGATTCGGAGGCGGATCTGGAGGATCCTTTGGAGGATTCAGCGGAGGTTCTTCTGGTGGATTTAGCGGTGGCTCATCTGGTGGATTCAGCGGTGGCTCTTCCGGTGGATTCAGCGGTGGCTCTTCCGGTGGATTCAGCGGTGGCTCATCTGGTGGATTCAGCGGTGGCTCCTCAGGAGGTGCTCTCATCCAGAAACACATCTACGTCCACGTTCCCCCACCAGAGGCACCAGAAGAACCCCGATTCAGACCCCAGCTCCAGACCGCCGCTCCCCAGAAACACTACAAGATCATCTTCATCAAGGCCCCAACTCCACCTGCACCAACTGCTCCAGTAATCCCAGCTCTTCAACAAGACGAACAGAAGACTTTGATCTATGTCTTGGTTAAGAAACCAGAAGACGCACCTGAAATCAACTTGCCCACTGCTGCTCCAACTCAACCCAGCAAACCTGAAGTTTACTTCATCAAGTACAAGACCCAGGTAAGATTTTTATTTTTTTTTTTTTTTTTTTTTTATTGGGAAGGCAAGAAAAATTAGAAAAATTAAAAAAATTGGGTTTTTCTTTATCTAAAATTGACAATAATGTTAATTTTAGATAAAGTTTCAATTAAAATTAATCAAATTAATGATTTTAAAAAAAAAACAACATTAAAAATAGAATATTTTAAATATTGAAAAAAAAAATTTTTATTGATGTTGGTAAAAATTCTAAATTTATAGATAAAATTTTAATAAAAATTAATCAATTTTTAATGATTTTAAATGAAAAATATTAATAAAAATTAACTATTTTAGCAATTTAAAGATGAAATTTGATTGAAAATTAACAATAGTTTAAATTCAAAAAGAAATTTTTATTAAATATTAGTATAAATTTTGATGAAAATTAATCTATTTAATTTAATGATTTTAAATGAAAAAATTTAATAAAAATGGACTATTTTAGTAATTTAAAGAAGAAATTTGAGAAAAAAATTAACAATAATTGAATTTTGAGAAGAAATTTTTATCAAAATTAGTAAAAATTTAGATTTTAGATCAAATTTTGATGAAAATTAATCAATTTAATGATTTTAAATGGAAAATTCAATAAAAATTTACTATTTTACTTATTTAGAAAAGAAATTTGAGTAAAAATGAATAATAATTGAATTTTGAGAAGAAAATTTGACCAAAATTAGTAAAAATCTCAATTTTAATAAAAATTGACTATTTTAGTAATCTAAAGAAGAAATTTGAGTAAAAATGAACAACAATTGAATTTTAAGAAGAAATTTCTATTAAAATTAGTATAAATTTCAATTTTAGATCAAATTTTGATGAAAATTAATCAATTTAATGATTTTAAATGAAAAATTCATTAAAAATTGACTATATTAGTAATTTTAAGAAGAAATTTGAGTAAAAATGAACATTAATTGAATTTTGAGAAGAAATTTTAATCAAAATTAGTAAAAATTCCAATTTTAGATTAAATTTTTATATAAATGAATGATTTAAAACGCAAAAATGATTAAAAATTGATTATTTTAACAATTTAGAGAAGAAATTTCATAAAAAATTGAAAATAATTAAAATTTGAGAAGAAATATCTCTTAAAATGATTAAAAATTCAAAATTTCATAAAAATTGACAAAAAGACTCCTAAATTCTTTAAATAAAATTGATATTAATTAAACCACCAATTTAAAAAAACTAACATTGAAATTTCAGAAGGAAAGCGGCTCATCTGGCTCAATCGGTGGCGGAGTAAGCGGCGGCTCAATTGGCGGTGGACTCGGCGGTGGACTCGGCGGTGGACTCGGTGGTGGACACGGAGGTTCAATCGGCGGTGGCCACGGAGGTTCAATCGGCGGCGGCCACGGAGGTTCAATCGGCGGCGGAGACCACGGAAGCACCGGCTCCAGCGGACCCTCCGCCCCGGGACCAAGCTACGGCCCCCCCGGGCAGTCCGGTCCTTACTAGTCAATCGAAGCAGAATCATCTGGACCCACGACGGCTTGGACAGTTGGCTACGATACAATTGCCCAAGCTATCCTCCTCTAGCTCGACTCAGCTCACCATTATTTAAATCGATAACCGTTCCAGTTAGTAATTATCTAATCGTAACATTAATTAACGCACGTGCGAGCGCTGATTAATAATTATTAATTCTGCGCTTGTTTCACGTTCGACGCGGTAACGCAAAGCCGATCTTTCCTCGATGCCCGCTGGATCGGCCTTGCGCTACCTAGGGGTACTCTTCTTTAATTATTATTCTATTCTTTTCTTCCTTTTTGTACCATTTCTTCTTTTCTTCTTTCTTACTTTTTTTATTGTTGACTTTAATATTATATATTATTATTAATTTTAACTTCGTACAATTGTAATTGTAATATAAAATAATATCTCAGAAGAAATATTTTTTTACACGGACGAATCGATGTAAGACGACCTATTTGTTATAAATGACCAACACGACTTTGGCTCGCAATGTCGAGGGATAATGTACCTCTTTATTTTTATACGTAATTATTTTGCAAGAAATACGGTGGCGAAATAAAGCTTTTTTATGTATTTTTTTACATAAAAGAAGAAAAAAAAAAAAATTACCAAGTTATTTATTTTTAATCCTTTTCTACATTAATTAAATTTATGAGTAACTTTCACCTGACAGAATTTCGAAGAGAAGAAGAATGCCCAGAGAGAGGCGCTCGAACAAGGAACTGTAAGCAGGTGCCACGACCTTTGATCCATCTGCTTTCACCCGACGGCGTGTGATCAAAACTCTCCAACGGTCACCCACTTCCAGAACACGTCTTATAAGAAGATCCTTTCACTATTTTATTCAATACCCTGAATTTTATCGCCATTATTGGACTTGAAGAAATTAAATTAAATCACGGCCAGACAATCTCTTCAAGTTGGGTCTAAAAAGATACAGAGGATTGCATCAATGTGCTAGATTAATAATGGCTCTTTTTAGACATAAGTTACCTGTCTTGGGTTATTAAATTGTATTTTCACTCTTTCCGCGTTGTTAAAAAGGATTATCTTCAATTATTTCATTTTTTGTTGAATAATTTTATTTTATGTCTTTATTTTAAAGAAGACATATATAATTTTTAAATCACATTTCTTCTTTACTTTAAATAAATTTTATTGATTAAAAATTAATATTAAATTAAGAATCTTTATTTTAAAGAAAAAACATATTTTAGAGTAAAGAAGAAATAATTTAAAAAAATTTTTTTTTTGATAAATTTTATTAATTAAAAATTAGTATTAAATTAAATATTTTTATTGTAAAGAAGAAAAATTTTTTAAAGGGTAAAGAAGAAATAATTTATCTAAAATTTTTTTTTTAAATCAATTTTATTATTTAAATGTTACAATTAAATTAAATAAATTAACAATTTTTTAAAAATTTTATTATTTTTAACCATGTCAGGATTCGAACCCTGTACCTTTTGGGTATCTTATATTATAATCTAGTCAATCTCCACAATTTAAATTACTACTATTAAAATTTGATATAAATAATGTTTTATTTAGTAAATAATTCGAGAAATTTAATTGATATGTTATTTAAAAAATAAAAAAAAAATTTTTTCTACAAAATTAGTTGCTTTAATTAGTTTAAACCCAAGCCGGGAATCAAACCCTTGACCTCTCGCGTATATATAATAACACACTTGACAATGCCTACAGTATTAATTTCTACAATAAAAATTTGATATAAATTCTTTTTATTTTATAAATTTAATTAATGAATTATAAAATTAAATATGAAAATTTTATTTTAAAAATAAAATTAATTACACTTTAAATAATGAAAATAATTAAAAAAAATTTTTTCAATTAATTTTACCCAAATTGGGAATTGAACCCTTGACCTTTCGGGTATATAAAATAATACACTTGACAATGCTTACAGTATTAATTACTACAGTAAAAATTTGTTATAAATAATTGAAATTTTTGTTTATTTAATAAATTCAGTGTATTAAATATAAAAATTTTATTTTTAAAATAAAATTTATTACCAAATATTTTACAAATTAAAAATAACACTTTAAATAATAAAAAAAAAATGCTTCAATTAATTTTACCCAAACTGAGAATCGAACCCTCAACCTCTCACGTATATAAAATAACAAACTTGACAATGCCTACAGTATTAATTACTACAATAAAAATTTGATATAAATTATTAAAATTATTTTTTTTTTTTAATAAATTTAATCAGTGTGTTAACTATAAAAATTTTATTATTAAATTAAAAATTAAGAATGACACTTTAAATAATAAAAATAATAATTTGTAATTAATTTTACTCAAGCCGGGGATCGAACCCTTGACCTCTCGCGTATATAAAATAACACACTTGTCAATGCCTACAGTATTAATTGCTACAGTAAAAATTTGATATAAATAATTGAAAATTTTATAATAAATCATTTTTTAATTAGTGTATCAATACAAAATATTTTACAAATTAAAAATGACACTAAATAAGTAAAAATAATTAAAAAAAAAATTTTTTTAATTCATTTGACCTAAGCCGGGAATCGAACCCTTGACCTCTTGCGTATGTAATATAATACTCTAAAAAATCCCCTTGGTATAAATTATTATAATTGAAAGCTGAAATAAATAATAGAAAATTGTACAATTTCCAAGAAAATAACATAAATAAGGATTACAAAATCCTAAAAATAATAAATAAAGCTTAGAAGTTTACGTTATTACTTGGGCAATAAATTAAAATAGAATAATAAATGAGTGTTTAGTATAAATATTTATAAAAAGTCGGCAAGTCGGTAACTCGTATTCTATATAAAGCGTAAACAGTGAAGAAAAGGTCTTCCGCAAAAATAAAAAGGCAAAACAACAAAATGCCATCTTACATCTTCTTCGTGTAATTTTTTTAGTTTTCTTTGGACAAAAAAAAAGGTAAACTTTCACTGGAAGGCGGTCATTCAATATTGCGGAGTATTAAATATAGAAGAGAAGACGAGAAGGGTTTTTTTTTCAAGGTCCTATTTTTGAGTAACCGATCAATTTAAAAACCTCTTATATATTATTATATTACTTTATTATTCGTTTTGTAACTTGTAAATTCCGGAGACCGGAGAAAGTGCTCCATTGAAAGGATCCACAATTAAATGCGGTCTATGTTGTACCACTGGATTAAATAGCTTATTTTACAGCTGAAGTTAATAAGGAATAATAAAAAAAAAAATGAAAAAAATATTTAAATAATAAATAGTAAATATGGAGTGTAAATAGAAAAAATATCACGTCACGTGTGCCCGGAAGTCGAGGAGCGCAAGTGAAAGTTCACGTCGATTTGCCAACGACCACTTGCAAGGAAGACTCCCTGAAGAATACCAATTAGCGGAACCGTACTATATCAATGTTTATCTTATTTTTCCTCTTTATCATTTTTATTTTCTCGCCTACCTTGCCAAAAATTCAAGGATTGAGCGGCGGACAATCCTTTGTCTGGAAATATATTTTAACAATTAAAACTAAGACGTTAATTAGCTTAGGCTGATTTTTATCGTGAGCAGAAATCAAACGCTATTGTCTGTTGCAGTACCTCACTGGAAAAGTAATAAATTAAGTTGTCCAGCATTCAACTGGCAACTCGCTCGCTCAAAGAATCAATCCATCCTGTCTAAGTGGAAAATCTTTTTGTTGTTTCTATTTAAAAATCCTCCCAACGCCCGGTCATTATTTCTTAAGGAAATCAACAGCATTTTTTTATTATTACTTGTTTATGAAATAATTTAGCAATTTCATTATTATAAATGAAGAATTTAATCAAAATGGACTTTTTTAGTGATTTAAAGAAGAAATTTTTATCAAAATTAGTTAAAATCTCGATTTTAGATCCAATTTTAATATAAATTAATTAATTTAATGATTTTAAATAAACAATTTAATATAAATTGACTATTTTAGTAATTTAAGAAAGAAATTTGACTAAAAATTAACATTAATTGAATTTTGTGAAGAAATTTTTATCAAAATTATTAAAAATTGCAATTTTAGATCAAATTTTAATAAAAATAGACTATTTTAGTAATTTTAAGAAGAAATTTGAGTAAAAATTAACACCAATTGAATTTTAAGAAGAAATTTCTATCAAAATTAGTTAAAATTTCAATTTTAGTAAAAATTGACTATTTTAGTAATTTAAAGAGGAATTTTGATTAAAAATTAACTATTTTAGTAGTTTAAAGAAGAAATTTGAGTAAAAATTAACATTTATTGAATTTTGAGAAGAAATTTTTATCAAAATTAGTTACAATCTCAATTTTAGATCAAATTTTAATCAAAATTAATCAATTTAATGATTTTAAATGAAAATTAACTATTTTAGTAATTTTAAGAAGAATTTTGACTAAAAATATACTATTTTAGTAGTTTAAAGAGGAAATTCGAGTAAAAATTAACAATAATTGAATTTTGAGAAGAAATTTTTATCAAAATTAGTTAAAATCTCAATTTTAGATCAAATTTTAGTAAAAATTGACCATTTTAGTAATTTAAAAAAGAAATTAGACTAAAAATAAACAATAATTTAATTTTTAGAAGAAATTTTTATCAAAATTAGTTAAAATCTCAATTTTAGATCAAATTTCAATAAAAATTATCTCTTTTAGTAATTTAAAGAAGAAATTTGAGTAAAAATTAATAATAATTGAACTCTTAGATGAAATATTTGTTAAGATTATTAAAAAAAAATTGTTTTTTTTTTAAATTGACAAAAATTTGGGTTTATAATTAAAATTCTTGCTCAGGGATTGGAGATAGGGTAAAATTGATGTTTTTTTTTGTAGGAAATTTAACCTTTAATAAAAAAGGTCCTTTTGATTTTTTTTATCTTCAATATTTTAGCCACAATAAGTACTTTAAACTTTTGAAACCTATGGATAAATTTTATAATGATTTTTGAACTTAAAATTCAAACTTTAGAAAAAAAAAAACGAGAAATAAATATAATAAAATCTAATTTAAAAATAATAATAATAAGAAAAATTGAAAAGTAATTTTTTTTATTTCTTCAGCATCTGTTGCATAATCGAAATTAATTTCCTCGTAGACAAAAATATGTATAAAAACGGTATGATGAAAATTTCGAGATTACTGCCTATCATCTTCCATTTGCTCTCGCTCGAGATTACTCAACTGGATTACGCACACGCGTACTGAAATAAAAGTTTAATGGTTTAACGAACCAGGCATATTTACGGCTTATAGCTCTATGCTTCATATATTCCTTTCGCTGCATATTGATGATACAACTTTTTATAGACATAGACAAGATTACTGTCCATTTTTACTGGAAATTTACTGCCCTTTAAATTATTCCATTATAATTTTACTTTTAGGCGGTCATAAAAAGGGAAATTTTTTTTCGATACTAAAAACTTTCAATTTTTAACCTGGAATTTTTATTGAATTTTAACATTAAATGTTGCTAAATTTTTTAAGCTCGCATTTTGAATACTAATTTAAAAGTGAAAAAAAAAATTCTCTATTTTTTTCTTTTTTGCAATTTTAATTATTTACAAAATTATTATTATTATTATTATAAAGAATTTTTTAGTATAATAGTAATTTTTAAAACAAGTTATTATTATCATTATTATTAAATTTATTTATAAAAATAAAAATAATAAAAATAATAATAATAATAATAATAATAATAATAATAATAATAATAATAATTTGTTTGAAAACCCATTATTATGATTATTATTATTATGATGATGATGATGATGATTATTATTATTATTATTATTATTATTATTATTATTGTTGTTGTTGTTGTTGTTGTTGTTGTTGTTATTATAAAAATTTTTTAAGTATAATAGTAATTTTTGTAAACAAGTTATTATTATCATTATTATTAAATTTATTTATAAAAAAAAAATAATAATAATAATAATATATTTGTTTAAAAAATCATTATTATTATTATTATTTGTTTTCAAAAAAAATTATTATTATTTTTTTTTTTTTTTAAAGAATGTATCGAAGAAATTTAAAAGTTCAATACCCGCATAAAAATTATAAAAGTCTTCTTGTTATAACGAAGATTCCGGCTAAAAAAATTTACCTCATTATTATTAGCATTAACATGTCTATAAATAAGTAAAAATAACTAAAAAAAAGTTTGGATTAAATTTAATCCTGTGGTTTCCTTTCGAAATTATACGGTAAGTAAACTTAATTGCCAAAAGATTTCACTGAAATTCAATAAAAAAAAAAGTAAGTTAAGGTAAACAAAAATATTTCTTCTTCCTTGAAGATTCTTGATCCAAACAAATAATAACTTTTGTTACAACTGCTGTAATTGTCAAAAGTCTGTTATTACTTGACAAAGTGTTTTAATAACAGCAGCAGCAATTCAGCTTTGTTTGATAGTTGATTGCGGTGAAGATGGATTGCGCTTAGCCGGGCAAATGCTCATGAGTGTATGATTGTGTGTACGTGATTAATGTACCTGATGGGGCCCAGAAAAATCTCACGGGGGAAATGAAGGGAATAGAAGGTGCTGGACGTTTAGTAGTGTGAAACAGTAACAGCACTAACATAAGATTGGTCTATATATATTTTATATCGTCTACTTACACATTCGCACATGTGACCATGCAGACATTCTACACACGGACTAGCTGGTGGACAAGGTACCTCAACTAGGTGGTATAAAAGTTCCGACGAGGAACGGCATCCAGGCACAACACTCGCGATCGCCTGCCAGTTAAAAGTACCCAGTGAACTAGTTTTACCAAGTGATCTTTCTTCTTTTTTAATACTAATAACATTTTATTATTTCTTCCGAGATCATGCGTGGGCTTATTGTAAGTGTCGGTGGTTAATTTTATTTATTATTTTCGACTGTGCAGTTTTTAGTGTCTAATTATTTTTTATTTACATTTTTAATTTAATATTTTACTCACCAAGAGTTTTTCCTTTTTGTTAAGTGCCTGTGCTTTCTACAGGAAGTAATTATCAACGACTCGCTGAAGAAGCTAGTCTAATTACTTATTTTTCACTTCAGACAATAGACTTTTGCTCTAAAATGAAAAACGAAAGCATTATATTAATATTAATAATTTATTACTTTTTAATTAAAATATTTTTTTAATTTCAAAAATTACCTTTTTTTTTTGCTGCATTGACTCTTCAAATAAAAATTTTAATATTTAATTCAATTGATCTGAAATTAAAAAAAAAGAAACAAAAATAATAATAGTAATAATAATAATTCAAAACAAGTTATTATTATTATTATTATTATTGAAAATTTTTAATAATAATAATAACAATTTTTTAAAACAACACGGAAAGAACAAGATGACACTGGATATAATCCCAGATTATACTCAGTGATATCTGTGATGAAAAAAAATTTTAGATAGCTAAAAAAAATCCAGATTATACTGCGTGATATCTGGATTATACTCATTATAATCTGAATTATACTCATTATAATCTGGATTATACTCATTATAATCCAGATTATACTGATTATAATCTGGATTATACTGGCTATTTAAAAATTTTTTTCACTCAATATAATCTGGGATTATATACATTATTATTATTAAAAAATTTTAAGTATAATAAAAATTCACCATAAAAAATTAATTATTTAATTTCTTCTTTAAAAATCTTCCAGCTTTTGATGATTTTTGGCTGCGCGTGGGCAAAACCAGCCCCAGAACCACCAGTAGACTCATACTTCCCGCCATCCAGTGGTCTAATCGGCGGAGGAGGCTACCCTTCGGGCCCAGCGAATGTCCAGGACACTTATGGTCCACCCCAAAGACAACCAGTGATCCACAAGCACGTCTACGTCCACGTTCCCCCACCAGAAGCTCCAGAGTACAAGCCACCAAAGTACTTGCCGCCGCAACAAGCCCCGCAGAAGCACTACAAGATCGTCTTCATCAAGGCCCCGACTCCCCCAACTCCCACCGCCCCGGTCCTTCCACCCCTGCCGCCACAGGACGAGCAGAAGACTTTGATCTACGTTTTAGTGAAGAAACCCGAGGAAGCTCCTGATGTTGTTCTTCCCACCCAGGCTCCCACTCAGCCCAGCAAGCCTGAGGTTTACTTCATCCGCTACAAAACTCAGGTTTGATAATAAATTTGTTAAAGTATTTTGTTGGGGGCGTTTAATTGATTTTTGGAATTTTTGTAAATTGCAGAAAGAACAGTCGGGAAGCTATGGACCTCCTGCTCAACAGCCCCCAGACAGCTACGGACCTCCTTCTGCAGGAAATGGCGGTCCTTACTGATACGCTTAATTACCGCGTGCCAACAGCCAAAAAAATATTATATTATATATAATTATGAATATACTTGACGGTAAATTTTCACTGATCTCCAGTAAAACATTGACTGATTTTCAGTAAACTATTTTGTAATTATAAATCTAATTGTCGGTGAAAATTTTACTATACTCTAGAGTTTTAAACTATTTTTTTATAAAAAATAAAATTGTTTTTTAAAAAATATGTGATTTGAAATACATATTTATTATCTTCACAGCTCCCAACTTTAAACTTTTAACAAATTTATTAATTAATTGTTGAGATTTAAATAGACGTGTGCACTGAGTAGAATTAATGTATGTAATATATATTATTACACTGTGAAAATTTTCTATTCATTTTTACTTTACATTAATATTAAAATGCCCCTCACTAAATTAAATAATTACTTTTGTTAAACTTCACTGTAATTTTTTAAATATTGACATTTTTAAAGATATAAGCTCATCCTGATATTATCCTTATCAAGAGCTTTCATTTGAGTACCCACATGCATTTTTAATATATTTTTCATATATACATATATGTAATATATATAAATATATGAAAAATTGATGTGGGTACTCAAATGAAAGGTCTTGATGCGTATAATGTCGGGATCAGCTTATATCTTTAAAAATGTCAATAGTTGACAAGATACAGGGTCGTTTTTTAATTATTGACATTTTTTAAGATATAAACTCATTTTTATGTTACACTCATCAAGAGCTTTCATTTGAGTACCCGCATGCATTTTTTATATATTTTTCATATATACATATATTTAGTATATATAAATATATAAAATATATGAAAAATTGATGTGGGTACTCAAATGAAAGGTCTTGATGAGTGTAACATCAAGATGAGCTTATATCTTTAAAAATGTCAATATTTCACAAGTTAAAAACTAAATTTTATTTTATCGCACTGGTCACCCTTCCAGCTACTGACCATGTTCAACGAAAACTGTGGGACATTTTTAAATTTAATTTATACCTTAGTAATTTATAAATAAATACGCGGGGCCAAATAATACATTATTTAATCAACTATAATAATATAGTAAAAATAATTGGCAATACTATTAATTTTTGCTTATCCAATAAAATTATCCGATAATTATTAAATTTAGTAAAATGAAATGGAAATTTTACGACATTAAAGTTAGCAGTCACTTGATTATTTTTTAGTTTTTCTTGACAAATAAATTAGTTTTGAAAAATTATTTTTTAAAAATTGCATTTATAATTTTTAAAAATTTTTACTGGTAAATTAATTTTCATGGAAACTTTTCACAGTGTATAAACTAATCGACGTGAGCCCTTCTGCGACCGCTAATTAGTGGCTTAATAAAGGGAGCTAGGAAGGGATACGATAGGAAGATTATACTGCCGATCCAGTAAACACTCGAGTAAATTTTAAGATACCGAGTGTAGGACAGCAAGTGGAAGGGAATAAACGCGTAACCCATAAATACGAGGGTGTAAAGTTTCAAAATAATCCAGATGAGAATTCCACCGAGAGGATGGCTTGCCGTCGCCTGGATTGATTGATTCTTCTTCAACGCGGAAGCAATCTGAAATATTAATTGGGAATTTATGAGGATGTAAATGGTAATTAGAAATAAAAACTTACGTCTCTTTCGAAGTACATGATTATAAATTCGTTGAAGAAAGTAACGTAATAACCAGAGTGGAAGCCGTGCCAAATGGCAAGAAATACTAGAGTTAAGAACTGACTAGCGAAACGAGATCCCATAAATTTCAACCGCTTGTAGACGTACTCGCCGCACCATTCGTTAGTGTTCATGTTGAATGATTGGATGTAGTGACTAAACTCGGTTGCGTTTTCAAATCTTTTTAAATCGACGTTTTTGCAACCGTCCCACTTTATTGACCCGTTCTCGTCTTTACCATTGTAGGAAATTCCGAATGTCATACAGACCTTCAAACATTCAATTATTATTTTTTATTTTTAAAATTCTTGCTCAAGGATCAGAGATAGAGCAAAAATGATAAGTCTCTTTTGGATAGAGAATTTAATCCTCTATAAAAAAGTTTTTTTGTAATTTTTTATCTTCAATATTTTAGCCACAATAAGTACTTTAAACTTTTGAAAACTAGGGATAAGTTTCATAATTTTATTTTTGAACTATGAGTTCAAATTTTGGACAAAAAATGAGAGATAAGACAAAATTGATAAGGACTTTTTTTAGAAGAAATTTTTAATTCTTTAGGAACATTAATTGAATTTTGAGAAGAAATTTTCATTAAAATTAGTAAAAATTTCAATTTTAGATCAAATTTTAATCAAAATTAATCAATTTAATGATTTTAAATGAAAAATTTTATAAAAATTCACTCTTATAGTAATTTTAAGAAGAAATTTGAGCAAAAATAAACAATAATTGTATTTTGAGAAGAAATTTTTATTAAAATTAATAAAAATTCAAATTTTAGATCAAATTTTAATCAAAATTAATCAATTTAATGATTTTAAATTGAAAATTGACTATTTTAATCATTCAAAGAGGAAATTTAAGTAAAAATGATCAATAATTGAATTTTGAGAATTTTTTATAAAAATTAGTAAAAATCTCAATTTTAGATCAAATTTTAATAAAAATTGACTATTTTAGTAATTTAAAAACGGGACAAATTTTTTACCTTGATTTTTGAACTTTAAATTCTAATTTTGGACAAAAAATTAGAGATAGGACAAAAATGATAAGTCTCTTTTGGATAGAGAATTTAATTCTCTATAAAAAAGGTTTTTTGTAATTTTTTATCTTCAAAATTTGAGCTACAACAAGTACTTTAAACTTTTGGAAACTAGGGATAAGTTTTATAATTTGATTTTTGGAGTTTAAATTCAAATTTTGGAGAATAAATTAGAGATAGGGCAAAATTATAAGTCTTTTTTTTAAAAAATTTAATCCTCTATAAAAAAAGGTTACTTGTAATTTATTTATCTTCAATATTTTAGCCACAATAAGTACTTTAAACTTTTAAAAACTAGGGATAAATTTTTGACTTTTATTTTTGGACTTTAAATTCAAATTTTGGACAAAAAATTAGAGATAGGGCAAAATTGATAGCACTTTTTTGATAGAGATTTTTATTCTCTATAAAAAAGCTTTTTTATTTTATTATATCTTCAATATTTTAGCCACAATAAGTATTTTAAACTTTTGAAAACTTAGGATAAATTTTGTACCTTGATTTTTTGACTAAATTCAAATTTTAGACAAAAAATAAGATATTTTTTATGAAATAAAATTCTTAATAAAAAAAGTTTCTTAGAATTTTTTTTTCATATTTTAAATATTTTAGCCAAAATAAGTACTTAAAACTTTTGAAAACTAGGGATAAATTTTATACCTTAGTTTTTTGACTAAATTCAAATTTTGGAAAAAAATTATAAAAATTTTGAATTAAAAATTGAATGAAAAAATTGTAATAAATAAATTATTATTAAATAAAATAATATTTACCCCTTCACTTAAAAGCCAGCAGCAGATATATTTATACAGATTAACTCGTCCCCACAAGCCGAGCAATAAAAGTCTGCTGATGTAATTATGAGTGTCGAGTTTGCTCATCATGTACTGATCGGAGATAATATAAGTTCCTAGTTGATAGAAAAACAAGTAGAGGAATCCCTGCATCGTTCTTTTAAATCCAGCCTCAATATGATTAGAGCCGCCGCCGGATTCCTGAAATGTTTACAAAAAAAAAAAAAAAAAAAAAAAAAAAAAAAAAAAAACACTAAAGTTGTAATTATAATTATAAATAACTAATTACCATGTTGCGTAAATATTAACGCACTGAAACGTTATGCAATGAAATAATCACGGTTATAATAGAGATTTTTCCATTGATTTCGTACATTAGAGCACTTTTTAGCTTTCGTTATTATATTAAATAATACTCGTTATTATGAATTGTTTTTTATAGCCAACAAGTAGCAATAAACTTCCCAGAAATTTATTTCGAGTACAAAAGATATTATTGTTAAGAAAATACTATTATTTTATACTACTCACTTTAATAAACACTCCGCTGACGTAATTTTGATACCGCTTCACTGTGAACTGGGGACCCACGAGAAAGGATCCCGGAAAGTAAACAAAAGCAGCGATTTCAAGAAAGCTCGGAAGCGCTTTTAGACATTCTTTTTTTTGATACGCCGACAGCTTTGACTCATCCTGGCGTCCGTCGCTTAAGTTAAACGCGATCCCAATCAGTCTTAATGTCAACACGCAATGCGGCATTGTCCATTTTATGTCATAGTCGTCTGTTGTTGTTACCCAGTACCCTGAAAATCGGTAAATCATTGCTAGTTACTGTAATTTTATCTCATTAAAGTATTTTATATGTTTTGTTTTGATAAATGTCATCAAAAATCGTTTATATGATACTAAAATTAAACAATTTTTTTTATTAATTTAATCAGAACTAAAAAAGTATTTTTATAAAATGCTATCTTTAGATACATAATTAAGAAATGACCTTGTATCTTGTGAAATATTGACATTTTTAAAGATATAAGCTCATCCTGATGTTATACTCATCGAGACCTTTCATTTGAGTACCCACATCAATTTTTCATATATTTTATATATTTATGTATATTATATATATATATGTATATATGAAAAATATATCAAAAATGCATGTGGGTACTCAAATAAAAGGTCTCGATGAGTGTAACATAAAAATAAGTTTATATCTTAAAAAATGTCAATAATTAAGAAATGACCTTGTATCTTGTAAACTATTGACATTTTTAAAAATATAAGCTCATTCCGAGATTATACTCATCAAGACCTTTCATTTCAGTACCCACATCAATTTTTCATATATTTATATATATGAAAAATATATCAAAAATGCCATGTGGGTACTCAAATAAAAGGTCTCGATGAGTGTAACATAAAAATGAGTTTATATTTTAAAAAATGTCAATAATTAAGAAATTACATTGTATCTTGTGAACTATTGACATTTTCAAAGATATAAGCTCATCCCGATATTATAATCATCAAGACCTTTCATTTGAGTACCCACATCAATTTTTCATATATTTCATATTATTTATATATATATATATATGTATGTATGAAAAATATATCAAAAATGCATGTAGGTACTCAAATGAAAGCTCTTGATGAGTGTAACATCAAAATGAGCTTATATCTTTAAAATATATATTATATATATATATATATATGTATATATGAAAAATATATCAAAAATGCATGTGGGTACTCAAATAAAAGCTCTTGACGAGTGTAAGATCAGGATGAGCTTATATCTTTAAAAACGTCAATATTTGAGAAAGTACAGAGCAATTAAACAAAAGTATTTAATAGAGCAAAATTTTAATTTTTTTAGTTCATTATTATTTAAAAATGTAACAATGGAGCAGCAGCTCCATGACGAGAAAAAAAATTATTTTAATATCACTTACCGTAAGACAAGTAGCCCATATTGAAAACAAACGTTAAGATAATTGACAACGTTGATCCTCCGAATATCAGCAAAATCAGGTACGTAGCGCTCAAAGCTAGAGCTGAATGTCCAACATTCCATCCTAGTAATATTTATTAATATTAATTAATTAACACACTATTTTTGCTATATCAAAGCCCGGCTTCTCTATATAGTCAATTAGATTATCTTTTATTACATTATTTCATGCTCCACATATTTATATACAGTAACTTGGTTTTAATAACAGAAAAATTAATTCTATTATTGCGTAAAATTTTTTTTTAATTTTTAAAATAAATTTTTATAATTAATTATTATATAACAATAGAGTAATTACCAAAGTTCCATGCTCCCAAAAAAGTGCCGCATGATATAAAAAAAATATGCTGCAGTTCCGGTGATTTGTTAATGAAAAACCTACGATGTATATAAGCAAATGGAAAACCTAAAAAAAAAAATAATTAAATATAAAAATATAAATTTTAATTTTTGTAAATAATAAATAAAAATATTTACCTAAAAATATTGACACGAGAAGCCGTATTGCAGGCACAGTACAACCTAGAGTATTAGCCAAAGTTCCGAACAACCCGGAGTAATCTTGATTACCGGACATTTTTATTAAACTGTTTATTATTGTCACTGTTATTAAATACTACTGCAAGTCAGAGTACAAAGAGTAAAAAAGTAGTGACGCGGAGAAGGTTTGTATGAGATTATAATCAGAGCCGTAAAAAATAGCTCATCGTCTTACATTAACTTATCGAACACTCTTCTGACGATAACATTTAACATTTAAATACAGTGGCTAGTGTGTCATCTGACATTATCCGACTTTTCTATTTCAATGTCACTATCAACAACTTTATTTGACGTTGAGGAATATGAAAACTCATGGAACATGTTATTATTGTAATTCTTATGTTAACAATTATTATTATAGCAATAATTGAGGCTAAAATACGACCCACAATGACAATGGTGCCGGAAAATCAAGTTCAATGCTGACTGAGTGGCGCTGCAGTCGTTTTCTTCCTTACCGACATTTTGTTTTTAAATAATAAACAATTTTTTTATCGAACTGAAGTTAACTGACAGCTGTCAAATTTTATTTTTTTTTAATTTTCACAGTTGAAATTTTTTTTACTATTATTTTTCTATAGAACTATGAAAATTAATAAAGCAGATATTTAATAATTTTTTTAATAAATAAATTACGACAAATTAATTTGAAAAAAAAAATTACATGTAGAAAATTTTAAAAATTAAAAATGCAATTTTTTAAAAATAATTTTTTTTAACAAATTTTTCTGTTAAAAAAATTACAAAATGGCCGAGAATGCTAACTTTTATATCAAATTAATTTAGCAGTTATTTAATAATTTTTTTAATAAATAAATTACGACAAAAAAAATTATTAAAAGAAATTGACATGTAGAAATTTAAAAAAATTAAAAATACAATTTTTTTAAAATAATTTTTTGGAACAAATTTTTTTTGTTAAAAAAAATTAAAAAATGGTCGTGACTGCTAATTTTAACGTCATAAATTAATTTATCAGTTATTTGATAATTTTAATAAATTTCTTAACAAATAAATTAGGCAAAAAAAAAATATTGAAAAAAATTGACATGTAGAAAATTAAAAAAATTAAAAATGCAATTTTTTGAAAATAATTTTTTTGTTAAAAAAATTAAAAAATGGCCGTGACTGTTAACTTTAATGTCATTAATTAATTTCGCAGTTATTTGGTAATTTTAATAACTTTTTTAACAAATAAATTAGGCCAAAATATTGAAAAAATTGACATGTAGAAATTTTAAAAAATTGAAAATGCAATTTTTTAAAAATAATTTTTTGGAGCAAATTTTTTTGTTAAAAAAAATTAAAAAATGGTCATGACTGCTAACTTCAATGTCATAAATTAATTAATAATTTTTTTAACAATTAAATTACGAAAAAAAAGACATGTAGAAGTTTAAAAAAATAAAAAATGCAATTTTTTAAAAATAATTTTTTGGAGCAAATTTTTCTGTTAAAAATAATTAAAAAATGGTCGTGACTGCTAACTTCAATGTGATAATTTAATTTAGCAATTATTTGATACTTTTTATAATTTTCTTAACAAATAAATTAGGCAAAAAAAAAGTATTTAAATAAATTAAAAATGCAATTCTTTAAAAATAATTTCTTTGACCAAATTTGCTTGTTAGAAAAAATTAAAAAATTTTCGACAGCTAAATTTAATATCATAAAATTATAAAAAAATTTTCATCAGTTAACTTGAGTGTTTTTTTTATTTATTGTTTTTAAACAATACAATATTTAAAATATCTTCAAATTTAACCTTAGAAAAAAAAAAAATAAAGTTTAAAAGAATTACTTAACTCTCTTATCACAGACTTAAGTCTAGTAATTATATTTAATCGTATAAAAATATATAACATGCTTTTTTGATTAATAAAAAATGGTAAGTTTGATTAATTAGCCTTGACAAGACAAACTTCAGTTTTAACCCCAAGCTCCATTAAATTCTTAATCCACAATTTTTGTTTGACCGACAGCGAGTCTCCGGGTCCCTTGACTTCAACAACTCTGCACTTCTTCTTCCCTGAGTTCCAAACGATTAAATCAGGAAAGCCTGCGCTCCACTGGCAGTAATTCTTAGCCATCAGCTTGCAGATGCCAACTACTGCTTTGACTCCCAGACATCTTACAATGTCTTGAAAATCATGGCCATCTTCAACCAAGTTATTGCTCATGAGTGAAAAATATTCCCGGTAAGTGATAAAATTTTCATACATAATCTCGCTGAGACTATCAGCGTCCAGCTCTTCGTAGTAGCTGAACTTTTGATCAATAGCTTCGCGGCGGTTGGGGTAAAATTGGGAACCGAACAAATCTAGCGGAGCAGTCTGGTAAGGACAGACGAAAGCTCCGGGGACAGAAATTCCATAAATTTCATCCCAGAGCAGAACAGCGAATAAAGTAACGGGTAACTTTCCCTCGCAGTGAACGGCGCAGTTGTAGCCACTAGCCTTGTAGTGTTTCATCGCGACCATCTCGACGCTCATCAGCTCGGTGGAGGCTTCATTCTTGACCCGCCAGACACTTTTTGTTCCGGTGGTGAACTCATGGTCCATCCTAGTGCCAGAAACTGTAACAGTTAATACATCCTTTTATCAGTTTACATATAATTTTATATAACCATATATAATTTCATATAATTGTATATAACTAGCAGTTCGCCCCAGCTTAGCACGGGTATTTAACAAAAGTTTTCGAATTATTTATAATATAAGATAGCCTATGTCACCCGAAATATCTGAAATTAAAATAAACTTTTCAACTTTTTAGCCTGAAAACCTTGGAGCGGATGCAAAAACGATTCGATTGGTATAAAATGATCATGAGAAATAAATTTATTGAAAGTTTTGAAGCCTATTTTATGTTATTTGATGTCGTTTTATGAACGCGGCCATGTAACAACGAAAATTCTAAATTTCTCAAATAATAATATACTTGTCAACTTTTTCGCCTAAAACCTTTTAGCGGATGCAAAAACGATTCGATTGGTATATAATAATCACTAGCAGTTCGCCCCGACTTAGCACGGGTATTTAATAAAAATTTTTGAATTATTTATAATATAAGATAGCCTATGTCACCCGGGGATAGTGTAGCTTTCCAACAGTGAAAGAATTTTTCAAATCGGTTCAGTAGTTTCGGAGCCTATTCAATGCAAACAAACAAACAAACATACAAACAATCAAATCTTTCCTCTTTATAATATTAGTATAGATAATGTTTGTAACTTTTGTACAATTCTATAGAATTATATACAATGGTGGTCATTAATTTAAGTATGTTTTTAATATTACCGGAAAATAGCCGTTTGTAAATTAAAACGTTTATTAACTCTAAATTTGGAAATCAGTTGATAATGTCACTTGTGACACCAGGATTCGTCGTAATTCGCCCATATTCAGACACACAGTGACAAAGATCTAATTCACTAGAAATTTGAATAGCGCGCTACGCGCGCGCCTAAATTTTAACCAATAATGAATTGTGGCCCGTTTTTTGCGAGTTTCGACCTTTGACTAACTTCAAGACTTTCATCTATTTTATAATATAGGATCAGGATTCGCCATAATTCGCCCAAATTTAGACACACAGTGACAAAAATCTAATTCATCAGAATTCGCCCAAATTCAGACACACAGTGACAAAGATTATAATTATAAACAATACTGCATCCAATTATATATTATTATATATAATAACATATAATCATATAATTATATGTAAGTAATATATAATTATATATAAGTAATATATAATAACATATAAATATATATAAATTTTTTTACCCGTAACTTCATGTGGAACCACCACAAACTCTTCCTCCCGGTCTCTGATCAGCTGTTTCATGAGTTCTTTGCTCTGCAAACTGATCCCAGTTTTGCGAGCTACTAACTTCCTGGCTCTGTCCAGCATCTCGGCAACGTCCACTGGAGACAGCCGCTCCTCGGTCAGCGCCTTGTTTGTCAGAGCCACGCTGGCTTCTAGATCTTTATTATGGCTCATTTCAATCATCGCAAGCTCACCGTACCAGCGACCGATTTTTCCCTGGATGATATTCTTATTTTCAATAAGAGCTTTTAGGAATTTAGTCGCCGTGGCAATGCCTTCGACTTTCTCCTTCTTGAACGCGTCGACGCTAGACCAGACGACCTTGCCCCAGATATAAGTCGCGTCGAATCTTCTTACATGGGAAGGCACGTCCAGTTTTGTCTGGGATTTGAAAGCTGGCTCGAGTTTATCGAACGCCAGTTGGCCTAAATCGCGGACCAAGTCCCAATTCTTCTTCATTATAGCATCGGTGATTTTTATCAGCGCGATTTTAGCTTCTACATAATCGATCAAGCTCTGGCGGTTGCGGAAAATTGGGTACCGCTCTTCGGGCAGGTCAGGGTAGACTCTGTGCTCGTGGAATACCTCGTCGAGGATCCGGAAGACGTCTGTTAGAGACTCGTCTGCGGCCTGGACAGGGTATAAAAGGGTTAACAGGCGCTTTATCAAGCTCCAGGTCTGGACTGAGACGCGAACGCAAGGACCCACTGTTTCTTCGATTACTTTTTTTAATGCTGCGCTAGGGGTCTTCATTCCGGCGAACATGGACTTTTTTTTACCGTCGATTTTTAAGAGTTCGAGGATCATTTTTGGCTTGCCCGTGGTGTGAGGGACTTTCATACGCTTGCAAATGCTTTTTAGTTCGTCGACTAAGAGGAGATCTAGCACTACTGACATCTGATCGGTTTCGTAATCTATAAAAAAGATGAGAAAAAAATTAATTTAGTATTTTTTTTTTTTACTTTTAATTTATAAAATTATTTATATTATTAAAAGAATGAGAAAAATTTTGTCACCAGAATAGTTAATTAAAAAATGACCTTGTATCTTGTGAACTATCGACTTTTTTAAAGATATAAGCTCATCGTGATGTTACACTCATCGAGACCTTTCATTTGAGTGCCCACATCAATTTTTCATATATTTATATATATTATATATATGTATATATGAAAAATATATAAAAATGCATGTGGGTACTTAAATGAAAGCTCTTGATGAGTGTAATATCGGGATGAGCTTATATCTTGAAAAACGTCAATAGTTAAGAAAGTACAGTGCAATTTAATAGGGTACGGGCGGGCAAGACGGAGAGGGCGGGTAAAACGAATAATCGTTCCAAAATCGCTGGTCGGTCGATAGAAAAATTTTAGACTGCAATCTATCAATCAATTATGTAACTACACCTATCGTTTTTTATTGCAGTCTAAAATTTTTCTATCGACCGACCAGCGATTTTGGAACGATTATTCGTTTTACCCACCTTCTCCGTCTTGCCCGCCCGTACCCTAAATATCTTGTGGACTATTGACATTTTGAAAGATATAAGCTCATCCTGATGTTACACTCATCGAGACCTTTCATTTGAGTACCCACATCAATTTTTCATATATTTTATATATTTATATATATGAAAAATATATCAAAAATGCATGTGAGTATTCAAATGAAAGCTCTTAATGAGTGTAACATCAGGATGAGCTTATATCTTTAAAAAAGTCAATAGTTAAGAAAGTACAGTGCAATTTAACAAAAGTCATTATTTAATAAAAAAAAATTTTATTTATAGTTCACAAGTCAGGGCAGTCACATAGTGACTGCAAGCTTTTAGTAATTATTATTTTTATTATAATTAATTTATTAATAATTAAAAAAAAAAATTTTTTTGATATTTTTAATAAATAAGAAAAAAAAATAAAAAATTACCACAATCAAAAATTCCCTTGTCAACAAGTTCCTGAAAGCTCGTGCTGGTAAAATTCACCTCTATCATCCCAGAAATTTTCTTAACTCTATGCCAGCTGTCCTTCCACTTGAGCAACCTGGCCAGCAGAATTTTCGCATCGTCGCTGAGACCCATCATCAGTCTGAGGACATTAAGCTCCTCTTCGGTGAAGTAAGCGCAGTTGATTGGCATCGACAGAGTGTTGTAAAAAGCCGAGAACAGCTGCTGGACGTGTTTGTTCTCCGAGGGCTTCAGACGCTTTACCTCCTGGCACATGGACATCACCACGGAGCCAAACTCAATGTCAAAATGCTTCTCGCGGTAAATCTTCTCAAGATCGAAATCCATTGGCACGTACGGCTGAGTCAAGTTGATTGAATCATTTTCAGAGTCTTCGGGGTCCAGACGGAGTTTTTTTTGGACCTGGCTTAGTGATAGGTCTGACGAACGCTTCTTGTCCATTTTTGAAGGACTGTCTGTCTTTTTAGGAGTTACTTTTATCTGAAACTAAATAATAAAAATTGACATTTGATGATTTTTAGGAATTTTTCAACAAATAAGTTTTTATAAAAAAAATTATGAAAATTAATTTAGCATATATTTATTATTAAATAATAATTTAAAAAATTCTATAACAAAAAAATGATGGCAAAAAAAATTATAAAAAAAAATTGACATTTAAAAATTTTAAAAACTAAAAAATTCAATTTTTTAAAAATGATTTTTTGGGAAAAATTTTTTTATAAAAAAAGTTATGAAAAATAATTTAGCATATATTTATTATTAAATAATAATTTAAAGAATTCTATAACAAAAAAATTATGGCAAAAAAAATTATAAAAAAAAATTGACATTTAAAAATTTTAAAAACTAAAAAATGCAATTTTTTAAAAATGATTTTTTGGGAAAAATTTTTTTTTAAATAAAATTGAAAAATTGTTATGTGCTAACTTTAATGTCATAAAAAATTCCACATTTAAAAAAAATAATTAATTTTTTTTGGCAAGTAAATAAATAAACAATTATAAATAATTTAAAAAAATATAAAAGGCTTACTTTGTTGGTTGATTTAGGGGTTAAGTGTCCGTATTTACGTTTCGTCTCACGTTTAACCGACCCCGGTGAGCCGGTTACTCGGAAAAATTCAGACAACTGGGTTTGGCGCATTTTTCACACTTAATTGCGTCTTAATATTGGTATTATCACATTACTTACTAGATAATATTTTTTTAGAATTAATCCATGCTTGATTTCAATAGTTTTCACATTTAAAAAAAAAATTTGTTTAAAAATTACTAATTATTAATTAGTAATTGAAATATTATTGTTTATTTACTTGCAGAATGATGACGAAAAACAGATGAATGATGTGACATGTTTTGGAATAAAAGAGGACAAAAAAAAAATGGCGGCTCGAAAGGTATCACGCCGACTGGTGGTAAGAAACTTTAACACTTTGATGGTAACCGCCATTTTGATATTTTCTGCTGTGATTACAATTGTTATTGTTGCGCGGCTTAGAAAAGGTGCGGTTTTTTGTAAATATTAAATCTGGGTAATAATAATTAATATTTGACATTTAGTTCACTAAAAATTGTCTCAAAAATTGTTGAGAAGCTCTTTCTCTTATTTTTCACAAAGATTGATAAATATTTTAAAAATAGCGTGACAAAATTTTTTATTAAAAAGCTCAAAGCTAAATAAATAATATTAATAAAGTTAGCCGACATTTTTGATTTTTTAATTTTGCTTAATTTAATAAATTAGGACTAAAAAATATTTATAAAAAATAGCAATTATAGTTTTTTAAGTTTTTTACAAATGAAAAACTTTTTTTAATTTTTTTATGACTGAAGTTGACAGATTAGAAATTTTTTTATAATTAATAGCAAATTATTATGAAAATAATTTAATGAAAATATTTCACATGTGAGAATTATAAAAAATAATTAATGGAAATTTTTAAAAACATTTTTATTATTGTTATTGATTTATTATGAAAATTTAAAAAATGATACATGTCAATTATATTTTTTTGCAATAATTTTTTTGATAAAAAAATTATAAAAATTTTTAGATGTCAGCTAACTTTATTTTCATAAATAAAAATATTTATACTCACAAGAAAATTTAATATTCTTCTCCATTTTATATTTTTCACTATTTAAAAAACAAAATTTAAAAAACTATTGAAGATCTGCTTTGATTAAACTAAAAACGTGTCTGATATCAAGATTTACTGAAGTATCTTATCTCCAAAAAGTAATTTACTGATTACATAAAATAAAATTAACTCTTCAAATTTATTTCGGTAATTACTTGTCATTACTTTTAAATCTAAGTAGCTCCATCTCTTTTTATTCATAAATGCTGGTAGTAACTTTGATGGTAACAGCCATTTCGCAATTTTCTGCTACGATAATACAATTTACAATTGTCATCAGTTACTTCGCGATTCCCGCGTTTTCAAGACGTTCAATTTATCAACAATTGAAATTATACTTAATTAATAATTAATATTGTACGTCTCAACGCGAATTTAATTATTGACACAGCAAAGAAATGCTTAAAAAAAGCAGAAATCTTATAAAACATTTTAAATGTTTCAGAAATTTTAATAATGACGCTTTTGTCATTGGAACTAAACCCGAAGTTGACTCGCGAACTTATCAGGTAACTTTTAAATTTATTTTTAATTAATTAAGACAAATAAAAAATTTATGATTTAATATTTTCACTATTTTAATAATGAAATTAAAAGTTACAAGAGATCTGGTACTTTTTGTATCATCAAACTCTACAACGTGTTCGTTATCAAGAGCCGCAGTATCTTATCTAAAAATTGACCTGGCGGCTGATTACATAAATTAACTCTTCAAATATTAGACCATTTACGAATTTACATCTATAATAATTAAGAAATTACCTTGTATCTTGTGAATTATTGACATTTTTCAAGATATAAGCTCATCCCGATATTACACTCATCAAGAGCTTTCATTTGAGTACCCACATGTATTTTTGATATATTTGTCATATATACATATATATAATATATATTTTAAAGATATAAGCTCATCTTGATGTTAAACTCATCGAGAGCTTTCATTTGAGTACCCACATGCATTTTTGATATATTTTTTATACATATATACATATATGTAATATATATAAATATATAAAATATATGAAAAATTGATGTGGGTACTCAAATGAAAGGTCTTGATGAGTTTAATGTCAGAATGAGCTTATGTCTTTAAAAATGTCAATAGTTCACAAGATATTTGTTAAAATGTCCTTTACTTTCTTAAATATTGACATTTTTAAAGATATAAGCTCATTTCGATGTTACACTCATCGAGAGCTTTCATTTGAGCACCCACATGCATTTTTGATATATTTTTCATATAAATATATATATAATATATATAAATATATAAAATATATGAAAAAATGATGTGGGTACTCATATGAAAGGTCTTGATGAGTGTAATGTCAGAATGAGCTTATATCTTTGAAAATGTCAATAGTTTACAAGATACAATGTCATTTCTTAATTATTGACATTTTTTAAAATATAAACTCATCCTGATGTTACACTCAACGAGAGCTATCATTTGAGTACCCACATGCATTTTTGATATATTTTTTATATATACATATATGTAATATATATATATATATATATATATAAATATACAAAATATATGAAAAATTAATGTGGGTACTCAAATGAAAGGTCTTGATGAGTGTAATGTCAGAATGAGCTTATATCTTTAAAAATGTCAATAGTTCACAAGATATTTGTTAAAATGTCCTTTACTTTCTTAAATATTGACATTTTTAAAGATATAAGCTCATTTCGATGTTACACTCATCGAGAGCTTTCATTTAAACACCCACATGCATTTTTGATATATTTTTTATACATACATATATATAATATATATAAATATAAAAAATATATGAAAAATTGATGTGGGTACTCAAATGAAAGGTCTTGATGAGTGTAACATCAAGATGAGCTTATATCTTTGAAAATGTCAATAGTTCACAAGATACAAGGTCATTTCTTAATTATGTATCTAGAGATAGAGCATTTTAGAATCCAACCTAAATACTCATCTACTACATTAATAAATTATTAATTCCAACCAGGAAAACTACTATGAAATGAAAACACTTGTAGAAAAATTAAAATCAACTGTCCAAACAATAACTGAAGAAGCTAGAGGTTCTAAATCGGGAAAGAGACATGTCAGCAAAGGAAAATTACTCCCTCGAGAACGGATAAACACTCTGCTGGACTCAGAGTCTCCGTTTTTGGAATTTTCCCAGCTGGCAGGTTACCAGATGTACGAAGATCCCGTTCCAGCTGGAGGAATCATTACGGGGATTGGTCGCGTCGCTGGGTATTGATTAAAACATATAATTAACTAAATAATTAATGGATTGTTTTATTGATAATCATAAAAAAAATTCCAGGCAAAAATGTCTGATAGTAGCTAACGACGCAACGGTGAAAGGCGGGACTTACTTTCCGATTACTGTAAAAAAGCATCTAAGAGCTCAAGAGATAGCCAGAGAGAATCGCCTGCCGTGTATTTATTTAGTAGATAGCGGGGGTGCGAACCTGCCTCACCAGTCGGAGATTTTTCCTGACAAGAATCATTTCGGGAGGATTTTTTACAACCAAGCGAACATGAGCGCTGAGGGAATCCCTCAAATTGCGGTGGTTATGGGAAGTTGCACTGCTGGAGGCGCGTATGTACCTGCGATGGCTGATGAGAATATAATTGTCGGTAACCAGGGTACTATTTTCCTCGCTGGACCTCCGCTGGTTAGAGCTTCTACGGGTGAAGTTGTCACTGCTGAAGAGCTGGGTGGTGCTGAGCTTCATTGTCAGTAAGTTGATAAAATTAACTAGCAACCTTGGAGCCACTATGTGACTGCCGCGGCTTGTGAAATATAAATAAATAAAATTTTGCTTTAATGAATAATTACTTTTGTTAAATTGCACTGTACTTTCTAAACTATTGAAGTTTTTAAAGATATAAGCTCATCCCGATGTTACACTCATCAAGAGCTTTCATTTGAGTACCCACATCAATTTTTCATATATACATATATATGATATATATAAATATATAAAATATATGAAAAATTGATATGGGTACTCAAATGAAAGGTCTCGATGAGTGTAACATCAAGATGAGCTTATATTTTTAAAAATGTCAATAGTCGACGAGATACAAGGTCATTCTTTAGCTATTGTTTTTTTTTATAGATATAAGCTCACCTCGATGTTACACTCATCAAGAGCTTTCATTTGAGTACGCACATCAATTTTTCATATATTTTTCATGTATACATATATATGATAAATATAAATATATCAAATATATGAAAAATTGATGTGGGTACTCAAATGAAAGGTCTCGATAAGTGTAATGTCGGGGTGAGCTTATATCTTTAGAAATGTCAATAAAATTTGATTTTTGATTTTTTTTTCCAGCACTTCTGGAGTCACAGATCACTTTGCTGTTGATGACACACACGCGTTGTACCTAGCAAGAAAAATAGTCTCGAATTTGAATCTCCAGTCGCCGCTGGATGTCAATATAAATAAAATTGACACTCCTAAGCACAACGTAGATGAAATTTACGGAATCGTTGGAGCTAATTTAAAAAAACCCTTCGATGTAAAAGAAGTAATCGCAAGAATCGTCGACGGTTCGCGGTTCAGCGAGTTCAAGCAACAGTACGGCGAGACTCTAGTCACGGGGTTCGCTCACATTTATGGCTACCCTGTTGGAATCGTCGCGAATAATGGAGTCCTATTCTCAGAGAGCGCTTTGAAGGGAGCCCACTTTGTCCAGCTCTGCTCCCAGAGGAAAATTCCTCTCGTTTTCCTGCAAAACATCACCGGCTTCATGGTAGGAAAAGACGCCGAAGCCGGCGGAATCGCTAAGAATGGAGCTAAGATGGTTACCGCTGTGTCTTGCGCTAGAGTTCCGAAGATAACTGTCATTATCGGCGGCTCGTACGGGGCAGGAAATTACGGTAGTTTATTCTATCAACATGTAGTTTGATTTTTTTTTAATCTTTTATTTGATGGGTCTTTAGGAATGTGCGGAAGAGCTTACTCTCCGAGGTTCATGTACTCTTGGCCTAATGCTAAGATTTCGGTGATGGGAGGAGAACAAGCTGCGGGGGTGCTTGTTCAGATTGCTAAAGAACAGCGGCTGAGGGAAAATAAACCTTGGAGTCAAGAAGAGGAGGATAAGTTGAGGAGTACTATTACTGAAAAGTTTGACGCTGAAGGAAGTCCTTATTATTCTTCTGCAAGGTGAATATTGTTTGTTATACAAAAAAAAAATTTTTTTATCTAAAAATTTATTTTAGATTTTACAAATGACCTTGTATCTTGTAAACTATTGACATTTTTAAAGATATAAGCTCATCCTGATGTTACACTCATCAAGACCTTTCATTTGAGTACCCACATCAATTTTTTATATATTTTATATATATATATATATATATATATATATATATATATATATATATATATATATGTGTATTTATGAAAAATATATCAAAAATGCATGTGGGTACTCAAATGAAAGCTCTTGATGAGTGTAACATCGGGATGAGCTTATATCTTTAAAAAAATCAATAGTTAAGAAATTACAGTGTAATTGAACAAAATTCATTATTTAATAAAGCAAAATTTTATTTACTTATAGCAAGGTTGCTAGTAATTTATTAATTATTATCAACAGATTGTGGGACGACGGCGTTATAGATCCAGTCGATACAAGAACAGTGATCGCAATGAGCTTAGCCGCTTGTGTCAACGCTCCGATTCCTAAAACAAACTTCGGGATCTTTAGGATGTGAGGGTAAGTCAATAAATCTTAAAATAAATAATTAATTACTTTGAATTAATAAAATGTTTAATTAAAAATGAGAATCAGCGATCCCGGTTTTAGAGTCGCTAATAACACGTGTTATCTACGTAATTATTAAAAATATTATCAATAATTAGTTACGCCGTAGTAGGACTAGGGCCTCAGCTTTCTCTACTCGCAAAGGCTAATTTTTATTTTTAAAATCATACATATTTTAATTAAACATCAATGGCATGTAAAAAATTACGCGGTCGCAGAGTAGAGAAATCTAGTGAGTCTTATTTTATTTAAACTTTTATCTCGTATCAGTATCGCGCGCAATAAACGTATTTTTAGTATCACACAGTTTTAGTTTCTCAGATCTAAATTTTAATTTGATTTATGTTAATCGAATCCTCAAAAAAATGACAAAAAGAAAAAACTAAGTAGAATTTGGATTAAGTTAAGGCAGTAAGAGGAGCCAGATGATTCCGACCACTTGTAGACCAACTGCTCTTGGACTTGCTCGCCGATTACCGATCGCTCGAACGTTCTGTTCTTTCCCGGTCTTATGAACTGTGAGAGTGCTGAAAAAAATAAATAAATAAAAAAGATAAGAATTATTACCGCAAATTTCTAATAGTAATAGTAATAGAATATGATAAGATAAAAAAACTTACTGGCATCTGGGACCTGACTATCGTAGTCGACTTTAATAAACGTCGACATTGTAACTTCAAAGACTTTGTTCTTGTCCCCGGACATTGAGATTGCACGTTTCTTTTTCCCGAACCCAACTTTCCCGTTGCTACATTCAACTCCTTGACATTTGTCCAAGCAAACGTTTACCGTTCCTCGGAACTGGACGTATGTACTCTCTGGAAATTTAAAAGCTCGGAATTTTGCTATGAGAAAGTCTCCGTTTACTGTATCGAAGTTTTCAAATAAGTATGGGTCGACCGAGCATCTGAAAATAATTTTTTTTTTTTATTATTAACTCTAAAATTTTTTTTAAATTACGGCTATATTATTACTCTTAAAAAAAAATTACAAGACCTTTTTTTTAGAAAATAAAATTTCAAACTTTTATTTAAAAAATTTTTTATACGACCAATATTTTTGCGGTAGTTCCTTAATTAAAATTCATAATGATTAATTCAAATTTGTGCTAATTATTTATATTATTGAGAGAATACGCAAAATTTTGTGGCCAGTGTATTTATATGATAAAATGGGTTTTTATGGTTAAATTTGGTATCGTTGGATACATAATTAAGAAATTACCTTGTATCTCGTGAACTATTGCCATTTTTCAAGATATAAGCTCATCCCGATGTTACACTCATCAATACCTTTCATTTAAGTACCCACATCAATTTTTCATATATTTTATATATTTATATATATTATATATATGTATATATGAAAAATATATCAAAAATACATGTGGGTACTCAAATGAAAGCTCTTGATGAGTGTAAAATCAGGATGAGCTTATGTCTTTAAAAATGTCAATAGTTAAGAAAGTATAGTGCAATTTAACTAATATCTTGTGAACTATTAACATTTTTAAAGATATGAGCTCATCCCGATGTTATACTCATCAATACCTTTCATTTAAGTACCCACATCAATTTTTCATATATTTATATATATTATATATATGAATATATGAAAAATATATCAAAAATGCATGTGGGTACTCAAATGAAAGCTCTTGATGAGTGTAACATCAGGATGAGCTTATATCTTGAAAAATGTCAACTTTTAAGAAAGTACAGTGCAATTTATCAAATATCTTGTGAACTATTGACAATTTTAAAGATATAAGCTCATCCCGATGTTATACTCTTCAAGATCTTTCATTCAAGTACCCACATCGATTTTTCATATATTTATATATATTATATATATGTATATATAAAAAATATATCCAAAATTGATGTGGGTATTCAAATAAAAGCTCTTGATGGGTGTAACATCAGGATGAGCTTATATCTTTAAAAATGTCAATAGTTAAGAAAGTACAGTGCAATTTAACAAAAGTCATTATTTAAAAAAGCAAAAATATAAGTGATCTTTTTTTTTTTAGTTAAATTTTAAACAGCTTTTATTTAAAAAAAATTTTTTATACGATCAATTTTTTCGTCGTAATATAAAAAATTTAGCCAAAAAAATTCTAATTCAATTTTTTTAATATTATTAATTAAAAAAATTTTTTTGAATATTAGAAAATATTATTTGTTTATTTTTATCTACAGTAAAAACAGGAATTATTGTCAATAATTGGACACCTGTCAAAATTTCGTGCTCCCACCTGTATATTATAATTAAAATACCAAAAAGAAAATGAATTAGTTATACCCATTGAAAATGATTGTTTCCTCAGCAGTCCTAGTGTCAGTGACTTGCATGTAAGTGACAAGTAGCCCATAAACAGGTGCTGACTCAGTATCGAGAAATATTTCCATCTGTAGTGGAGTACCCGGGCTAACATTGAGTTCCCCCGTGACTAGTTTACCACCTTGACGAACACCAACGCTGAGCATCGGAATTGGCGCATTTCCTTTTATTTCATCCTGGATATCAACGGTGCTATAAAATAAATAAAATAAATAAACAACACATACAACAGAGTGGATCGCGGTTTAATAAATCACGTACTCGCGTGTCCAACGAGCATGACGAACGTTCGAGGGTCCGGTGATTTATTGCAATCTAGTTCGCGACATCAAGTTCAACGCGGAAGTCTTATTTTAAACATGTTCATGCTCATGTTAATCCTGTTAATGCACCCCATTTTTATTTTATTTATTATCTATTAACGCCAAGACGGCTATCGATTGATTACCCATCGGCTCGCTTTTTATTTATTTATTTATTGTTTATTATAATATGTATCAAGATAACTGTGAAAGTCAAACTGTTTATTTAATAGCTGACAATTTTCTACTCATCTCGTAAAATTGTAACGAATCATTAAATTATTCTTCCACGCGTAACTTTTTCTTGCGTGTTATTTTTATAATTATATTTGCAACTAACTGGAAATTATGTTTATAAATTATAAATACTTTTCCAGTAGATGTACTTTTAATCGTCCAAGTTAATAAGTGATTAATTTTTAATTATTGTTAGAATAACAACGTTTTAATATTATTTTTTTAATTAAGAATTTTTATTGATTTCTTTATAAAATTATTAAGAATGAAAATATTTAATTATTTAATAAAAATTAAATTTAACAAATGAATTATTAAAGAATAAAAATTGAATTTTTTTATATACATAATTAAGAAATGACCTTGTATCTTGTGAACTATTGACAATTTTAAAGATATAAGCTCATTCTGAGATTACACTCATCAAGACCTTTCATTTGAGTACCCACATCAATTTTTAATATATTTTATATATTTATATATATTACATATATGTATATATAAAAAATATATCAAAAATGCATGTGGGTACTCAAATGAAAACTCTTGATGAGAGTAATATCAGAATGAGCTTATATCTTTAAAAATGTCAATAATTAAGAAATGACCTTGTATCTTGTGAACTACTGAGATTTTTGAAGATATAAGCTCATTCTGACATTACACTCATCAAGACCTTTCATTTGAGTACCCACATCAATTTTTCATATATTTTATATATTTATATATATTATATATATAAATATATGAAAAATATATAAAAAATTGATGTGGGTACTATTTTTCATATATTTATATATATAATATATATAAATATATAAAATATATGAAAAATTGATGTGGGTACTCAAATGAAAGCTCTTGATGAGTGTAACATCGGGATGAGCTTATATCTTCAAAAATGTCAATAATTAAAAAATGGCCTGGTATCTTATGAACTATTGAGATTTTCAAAGATATAAGCTCATCTCGATATTATAATCATCAAGACCTTTCATTTGAGTACCCACATCAATTTTTCATATATTTATATATATATTATATATATGTATATATGCAAAATATATCAAAAATGCATGTAGGTACTCAAATGAAAGCTCTTGATGAGTGTAACATCAAAATGAGCTTATATCTTTAAAATATATATTATATATATGTATATATGAAAAATATATCAAAAATGCATGTAGGTACTCAAATGAAAGCTATTGATGAGTGTAACATCGGGATGAGCTTATATCTTTAAAAAAGTCAATATTTAAGAAAGTACAGTGCAATTTAACAAAAGTCAATATTTAATAAAGCAAAATTTTATTTAGTTATAACTCACGGCAGTCACATTGTGACTTGCTAGTTAAAATTAAATTAAATAAATTTTTTATAAAATTTATAAATCATATAAAATTACTGATAAATTTTCTAAAAAATGAGCAATTTATTGCAATATCACAAAGAAATATTAAAAATAATAATACTAACTCATCTTCTTGAAATCCAGCGGGCAAAACATTTCTCCTGACAACCCTATGATCCAACCCCGAGATTTTAGTCTGTAAATCGAGCTCAGTAACAATGCACTTGACAGTAAACGTGTGTTTGCCCTCATCCCCGGGCTCGACGACGATAATGCGGTGATAGTAAACTTTTTGTCCCTGTAAAAAGTTAAAAACTAAATAAAATTCTCTTATTCATTTAATTGATGATCTCACGCTGGCCTTGAAGGTAGGCAACAGGTGATTCACCCAGACTCGCTTTTATATAAACTTCTGAAGAGTAAACTGGCCACTTGTTATGTAAATTAAGTCCACAGAATGTTGGCTCATATATTAAAAAAACTTCTTAAAAGTCTTCGAAATAAAAACTTCTAAAATAGGTGTATTTGTCATTGGAGATTAAAATAATATTTTACCGTCATTTTGTTAACAACTCGAACGATTCCACAGCGTGACATGTTTTGTTCGGCGAGAGACAGCCGAAACGTGGCGACGCCTTTGTGAAAAACTGGCTTGCACGCCTCATCTGCGAACAAAAGGACCATGCAAAGGATCATTATTTATTACAAGTCCTGCTAGACTATTTACCGTACAAGTTGCGAACTACAAGAGCAAAGAAGAAAGTATCCAGGTTAATATAAACAGGATGAATAATAATCTTCTAGTCTAGAGAATTCTGGTGGCATAATAACCTAGGAACGGTCGTTTATAGAAAAACCGACTGTTAAACTTGATCCAGAGGATATCATCCATTATATTAATTATACAAATTACTCCCGTTGTTTAAACGTTCGCGGATTAACTTCTTTGTTTTTATTTATCTCCAATTACCGACAATTATCATTTCTTCTTATTTTTAGACTGCTTTTTATTAGCTTCGCTTAAGTATCCATGTCTGTGTATGTAACGGAATCTTTGAATTCAATTTTCGGGAGCTTTAAGACTTTAAATTTAACAAAAACTTTGCAAACTTAACTAAGAAATGACCCTGTATCTTGTGAACCATTGACATTTTTAAAGATTTAAACTCATCTTGATGTTACACTCATCGAGACCTTTCATTTGAGTACCCACATCAATTTCTCATATATTTCATATATTTATATACATTATATATATGTATATATATGAAAAATATATCAAAATGCATGTGGGTACTCAAATAAAAGCTCTTGATGAGAGTAACATCAAAATGGGCTTACATTTTTAAAAATATCAATATTTCAGAAATGACCTTGTATCTTGAAAACTATTGACATTTTTAAAGATATAAGCTTATCCCGATGTTACACTCATCAAGACCTTTCATTTGAGTACCCACATCAATTTTTCATATATTTTATATATTTATATATATATTATATATATGTATATATGAAAAATATATCAAAAATGCATGTGGGTACTCAAAGAGAAGCTTTTGATGAGTGTTACATCAGGATGAGCTTATATAGTAAAAAACGTCAATATTTAAGAAAGTACAGGGCATTTTAACAAATATCTTGTGAACTATTGACATTTTTGAAGAAATAAGCTCATTCTGATGTTAAACTCATTGAGACCTTTCATTTGAGTACCCACATCAATTTCTCATATATTTCATATATTTATATATATTATATATATGTATATATATGAAATATATATTAAAATGCATGTGGGTACTCAAATGAAAGCTCTTGATGAGTGTAACATCGGGATGAGCTTATATCTTTAAAAACGTCAGTATTTAAGAAAGTACAGTGCAATTTAACAAAATTCATTATTTAATAAAGCAAAATTTTATTTATACTACAAGGTTGCTAGTTTTCAATAAAAAAAATTTTTAATTTTTAATTACTATTTTAAACTCATTGAAAATTACTCTCTACTCTTTTATTAAGTATTAAAAGTCAAGGCTTGAATATATTTTCATGTTTGCAAATTCTTTAGAGTCAAAAAAAATTTAACAATAGTTAAAAAATTACCTGGATAATTTTCAAGCTGCTGAAGATATATCTTAGCTTGAGGACTGCTTCTGACAATATCAACTTCCATAAAATCTTGGGAGCATCTTACTTTACTTTGCACTGAAACATAAAAACAATAATTATATTTATTAATGTCTGGAGATTTTTTAAAAATAATAATCGCGTGAACAAGAAAAGACAATATGTTGTGTAGAATATATCGACCTTGAGATCTGACAGCACACGCCAACACAAACACACAAAAGTACTGTTGCTTTTTACTTGATGCAGCCAAGATGATTGGTGTACTTTCACCAGTGGTCAGTTGATGACGCCAAGGTAATATAACGATAGACTGTCTATATATGTGTACGATAATACTGTGGAATTATATTACAGTAGTAGAAAGACCTTTACTTATTTTATGTCTTGTCGCAACAGCTGTTATTGCGGTGACATGCTCTCCTATAAGTACATATTTAAATGTGTCTACCGATAAACAGTACTTTTATTTATATCAATTCCATTTTACGGAACTCTGTATGTCCTGCTATGTGCTTTGTGATGCAAACATATTGTTAAAATCAAAACAATATTATTTTAAAAGAAGAAATTTTTATCAATTTTTCACAGATAAAATGATTTATTATCTATTAATAGTTCAATTTATTTGAAAATAATTATTTAATTTATTAAATTTTAATAAATATTTTTTAACATTTAATGAATATTTATTAGATCCTATGATGTTAATAAATCATTTATTAACAATTAATAAAGCTTATTAAATATAAAAGAATCTTTTTATAAGTGCAGGTTATGGGCCCAGATTTTCTTTAATTTTAATATTTCTACGTCTAATGATCCTGCACTGATAAAAGGATACATTAACTATTAATAATTCAATTTATTCGAAGACAATTATTGAATTTATTAAATTTTAATAAATATTTTTTAACATTTAATAAATATATGTTAACTGTTAACAAATATTTATTATCTGTTAATAAATATTTATTAGATCCTATGATGTTAAAAAATCATTTATTAACAATTAATAAAGCTTATTAAATATAAAAGAATCTTTTTATAAGTGCAGGTTATGGGCCCAGATTTTCTTTAATTTTAATATTTCTACGTCTAATGATCCTGCACTGATAAAAGGATTCATTAACTATTAATAATTTAATTTATTTGAAGACAATTATTGAATTTATTAAATTTTAATAAATATTTATTAACATTCAATAAATATTTATTTGAGAGGAAAATACATTTATTAATAGTTAACAAATATTTATTAACATTTAATAAATCGTATTTAAAAAATAATTTATTAACTGTTGATAAATATTTATTAAATTATAAAATTTAATAATTAATAAATTATTAAATCCTATGATGTTAAAAAATCATTTATTAACAGTTAATAAAGCTTACTAAAAACAAAAAAATCCTTCTATCAGTATTTTAAATAAAATATTTAAAAAATAAAAAACTAATTTTTTAAAATTCATTTTTTATTTCTTTGTTAGTTTATTTAATTTAAAAATAAAATCCCAACACGATTGCTTTATACTTTAATCAGCATCAGGGTTTTTAATCCTGTCCGGTGTCTAGCACACGGCAATCGCGATAACTTTGTGACCGGTTTCGCTGTATGCCTGCTAATTGGTTACCGTCTCTTTTGTCTCTATTTTTTAATCCCGACATTGAAACAAAATATATTGAAACAATTGTTAATAAATCAAAATAATCTAACATTAAAATTGAAAATTTAAAATCTTTGGAAAAAAACAACATTAAAGTTGCATACAAAGAAATATCAGGAAGTAATTGTAAAAATATTTATCAACCCGATAAGGATTTCCACGGTATCATGGTGAATGTATGGAGACCACCTTGAGCATTTTAATAATTCGATGGTAATCGTAAGTGCTACGTCACAGAGACTAGGGCGGATATGTTACGTTGTCACGCAATAAGATTCTACATACTATCAGCCGCCGACTAAGCAAAAGACGCCATAAAGAGAGTAAAGAGATCATGCTGATAAATCATACAGACTCTGATAAGAGAGCCATAATAATAATACCAACAAAGTTGTAAAGATAACGTGGGATTTATAACAGGATCTAAAGTTCCAAAAAGTATCGGAATTAATGCTTGTCGTATCAAGACAGAATAAACAAGACTTGTCGATATTTAAATGGTTTTATTTTATTTATTGGCTGTTCGCACGTGCCAAGATCGGCTACAGGGTACCATGTGTCGTTGGAATTCGGAACGGGAATCGTTTATCTCGTATCCGAGCGACGTTCGTGTAATCTATGACACGGAAGCAAGAGCCGCATACCGAGAGGATCAACATCAGTGTACTGAACCTTAAAGCCAGCGCTAAACGCTTAAAAAATCACTCTTAAATTTATTTAATGTCTTTTAAATAACTAAATTAGATATTGTTTTCAAATTCGGTTTATTTTTGAAGAAATTACAGAATTTTCTAACATTTTTAGTGTTTTTTTATTCGCTTGAGGGAAAATCGTGTTTGGCTTTGACAAACTCTGCCCTCTGTGTTCTGTTACGGCAGTTACTTCTAGGCACAAGTTCCACTTTGGCAAGTGACTCCTTCACAACATTCGTCGTCGTCAGAGCACTACAATATTTTTGATAAAAGATTGTTGTGATTTTATTAACTAATTTATTTAAAATTGAAACTTACTGGAGCGGTTTCTCCCATGCAAATTGCGGGTCCACCACCACCACCACCACCACCGCCGCTACTTTGATCAGTACACTTTCCGCCACTACAGCTCAATCCTTCACAACATTCGTCGTCGTCAGAGCACTACAATATTTTTGATAAAAGATTGTTGTGATTTTATTAACTAATTTATTTAAAATTGAAACTTACTGGAGCGGTTTCTCCCATGCAAATTGCGGGTCCACCACCACCACCACCGCCGCTACTTTGATCAGTACACTTTCCGCCACTACAGCTCAATCCTTCACAACATTCGTCGTCGTCAGAGCACTACAATATTTTTGATAAAAGATTGTTGTGATTTTATTAACTAATTTATTTAAAATTGAAACTTACTGGAGCGGTTTCTCCCATGCAAATTGCGGGTCCACCACCACCACCACCGCCGCTACTTTGATCAGTACACTTTCCGCCACTACAGCTCAATCCTTCACAACATTCGTCGTCGTCAGAGCACTACAATATTTTTGATAAAAGATTGTTGTGATTTTATTAACTAATTTATTTAAAATTGAAACTTACTGGAGCGGTTTCTCCCATGCAAATTGCGGGTCCACCACCACCACCACCGCCGCTACTTTGATCAGTACACTTTCCGCCACTACAGCTCAATCCTTCACAACATTCGTCGTCGTCAGAGCACTACAATATTTTTGATAAAAGATTGTTGTGATTTTACTAACTAATTTATTTAAAATTGAAACTTACTGGAGCGGTTTCTCCCATGCAAATTGCGGGTCCACCACCACCACCACCGCCGCTACTTTGATCAGTACACTTTCCGCCACTACAGCTCAATCCTTCACAACATCCTTTATCGTCTTCGCACTAAATAAATAAAAATACTTGCAAGTAACGTAAAAAATAAGAAAATTTAAGAAACTTACGGGAATCCCAGGACCCCAGCAAACGTCGATAGCGAATGTCGCTGCCAGCGACATTGCTACCAAAATTGATACTAATTGCGGCTTCATGATTGATAGCTTCAATTTCAATTCATTTTTTATATTAAATATTATTAAAATTATTATTACAAATCGTATAAGGTAAATAATACTTACTGTTGAAGAAGAATATTGAACTGTCACTTGAAGGTTTGGAATCGCGTATTTATACGCATAATTCCCACTAAATTTCACCGTGGAAGGAGAATTTATCTTCGCAATTTAAAAATTTTAATTACGTGGTTCGCAATTTTGTCTCTTTTGATGCTAGGTTTTCCTCAGAGCAATTTAAGTTGAATAGCTTAGTCGGTTATCAATGCAACCGTTTAATTATAATGTGCAGTAGTTGTTATTATTATCCAAACAATTATTTTGGATGATTATTCAGTTAGACAACTATTTTAATAGATATTCCTTTAAATAACTAATTTATTGATATTAAAATTAATTAATAAAGTTGAGTGAATTCTTGAAATATTTTTTAGCGAAAAGAAATCATCAATTTTAATAAATTTTTGTATTTATTAAATAGATCAACTTAAATGAACGAGTGTTTATATTGAATTGGCTATTTATCATTTAAGTTATCAGCGTTTCAATGCCAATGACAATTATTTAAGTATATAGTGCAATTATTCGTACTATTATTATTATGTTTTAATTTTTAAAGAAAATAGCGCTCTAATTATCTTAAGTGTGTTTGTAATTTTTATCAAACTAAGATATAGAAATAATATTATTCTATTAATAATGCAAATTTTCAATACTTGAACAATAAAAAATTTTTACACGATAAATTTCTTTTTGAAGAAATAAAAATTCGTTTATTACCGGCAGTAATTTTTAATTTTGCCGTAAAATAACCACAAATTTTTATCTGCACTTACAAGCATGTAAAAAAATCCGACGATTAATTTCATTGATATTAAAAATAAAAAACAAACGGTATCTTTGAATGAGTAGCGTAAAAACAATTCCAACTTAAATGGAGATGAAGAAAGTGATTGGTAGCGTTTAGTTAATTAAATATATACTCTGCTACAATATTTGAGCACGATAATTCAAAGATAACGAAAGAGGTAATCTAAAACTGGGAATATTCTTCGCGGAAACAATTAAATCCCACATGAGATCCTGATGAGTAGGCTCTGGAAAATATATTCTTCATGAACAGCACTTGCAGTTATAAGTTATAGTTATATATCAGTAGTTAGTTGGAGGTGTGTATATTATATACAGGAAGTCGCGTAGTCAACACACATTTCGGTATTGTCTCGTACCACTTCAGCATATTAAATGTTTAAATAAAATCAATTACCGTTGTAATTTTTTCTACAAATTTTATTTCTATTTTAATTTAATTATTTTTCAATAAATATTCTTTTATTTATTCTACAATTAAATAATTGCATTCATGACCATTAAAATTTTGTTCTTGGCGTTAAACTGCTTGAAATTTTTAACAGCTCGGACTGAACAGGGATCGAATCCGGTCTTGGGCAAATTTTATTTTTTTTAATTATTTTCTACAAATTTTTACCTATTTTAATTTAATTATTTTTCAATAAATATTTTTTTATTTATTCTAAAATTAAATAATTTAATTTATGAATATTAAAATTATGCTCTTGGCTTTAAACTAGCTGAAGTTTTTAACAGCGCGTAGTAAACAGGGTTCGAATCTCGTCTTAGGCAAATTTTATTTTTTTAATTATTTTCTACAATTTTTTACCTATTTTAATTTAATTATTTTTCAATAAATATTTTTTTATTCATTCTATAATTAAATAATTTCATTCATGACCATTAAAATTATGTTTTTGGCTTTAAATTACCTGAGATTTTTATCAGTGCGGACTAAACAGGGTTCGAATCCGGTCCTGGGCAAATTTTATATTTTTTTTTTAAATTAATTTTTTTAATTCAATTTTTCCAATAAAATAAATTGAAAAAAAAAAAATTTAACACCAAAATATTTCTGTGTGGGAAAAAAAATATGTAAAATACACCAAAAGTGTTTATAAAAGTGTTTACCCTCATAAATGTGATAAATGTTCGCCTTTGGCGAAGATTTTCGTTCCCAGTGTGGGCGAAGTACCGTAAAGTAACGATTGTACGATAATTGGTGAGTACCGGTTAACAAAATTTATTAATATAAAAGCTAAATAAGCCATAGATTGCTTCTAACCTCCAAATAAAAGTGATTATTGTAAATATGTACGATAAACCTCATGAGCTTCTTATTTTCAGAATGTGAGCTGTAATTTGTAAGCCAGTGGTTTAACGCTCTGTCATTACCATCGGAATTCTTAACATCGTCTGCATAATTACAGAGCATTAAAAGAGGTTATACCCTATCGGCAGGCAACAAGGCAACAAGCCTTTATTAAGACCTCTAAAACTAGAGCATGAATTCTAAAACAATCTTTTGTTTTCAGATCCACGGGGAATCGTATCTGCAACCGGTTTTTCTTCTTCTTTATTTCTTCCTGTGTTTCCTCACCCCTCGGGTTCAAGAACTTATCTATATGGGTGTAAATACACACCAGGCAACAAAGTTCCAGCTATCTGGAGTAAAATACCGAGTTTTGCGCAATGTTTATATCATTTCGCTTTCACGTACTCGCGGTTTACCACGCAATCGCAGTAGCGGCCATTTTTGCTTCAAATGATTGCTTATTTTGTACAAATTGTCCATTAAGTTAAACATATTATATGCAATATAGATTTCCCACGCGTTCTAAAGGAACAATCAATTCAGCGCTAGAATAACTTGCAGGCCAGAAATTCCATAAGAGCGGAATTTTAATTGCGCTAAATTGCCCGAGGTTGATAATTAATTATCAATTTAAGGCTAGGAAAATTTTTATTTACTTAAAATTTAAGGTTAAACATATAAACAGTCATATATTATCTTCTTAATCAAGATTTTAATTATTTAAAGAAGAAAATTATATTTCTTCTTTATTAAAAAAGAAGAAATAATAAAAAATGATTATTTTTTACGAGTTTAAAAAATATTAATAAATTTTTTGATGAAGATTTTAATTATTTAATTTTAATTTAAAGAAGAAAATTATATTTCTTCTTTATTAAAAAAGAAGAAATAATTAAAAATGATTATTTTTTACAAGTGTAAAAAATATTAATAAATTTATTAAACTCACCATTAGCTGCAACAGTAGTAACCCAAAGAAGAAATAAATAAAAACACTTGGCACCCATTATCAAAGAAAAAACAAAGATTGAAGCTATTGTCTCATTTATGCAAGAATAAACACGGAGACACTTATGGTTTAAAATAAATTCTTAAAGGATTAATATTTAATATTAATATTGTGCTGAGTGGTGAGGTAACTTGGTGAAGAATATAAAAATTAAAAAAGGTGTTATCATGGACAAAAATAAAGAAGAAAGAGATGGCAAGAGTCACGCGAACTGAGAGCTAGTTTTTAATGCTTCTCAGATCCTCGCTCTTTGAAATCACGAGAGATACTGACGAAGTATGGAGAACCAGGTACACTTACAACTTACCTGGTGTATTGTAAGTGTATGGGTGAGTTATGTGAGAGAATATAGAGACTACAGGAGAGTGGATAGTGGATAGGATACAAACTCTGCTCTTTGCTGCTGCTGCTGCTTATGCTATTGCGTGGATTCGTGAGATATGAGAAAGTGTTGCCTCCATTATTTTAATCTTTTTTTAGGGGTTTACAAGCAAGCTTGTTAACTAACGCATTTATCTAGTCATCTAGATAAATAACTTTATTGCTTTGGAAGATGTTATTTATTTTAATTTATATTTATTTTGTTTCTATCGGCTGCTTTATCCCACCTTTACGTGGGCTTTACGATGCCTTATATGGCTATACTACGGATATTTAGTAATAACTTTATTTATAAGATTATTCATGATATTCAATTGTTGTCGTCTCTTTTCTTTGAAAAATAATTCTAATTTCATTTTTTTTAATTATATTTACTAAAAATTTTATTGATCCATTCAAATTCTAATATTAATGGATTTTTTTTAGTCCATCGAAATTACATTATAAATTAAAAATTCCATTGTTTTATTAGAATTCCATCATTAATGGAAATTTCCATTAGTCTATTAAAATTCTATAAGTAATAAAAAATTCCATTAATTGTTTAGAACTTTATTAGAGATGAAAAATTCTAATAAAATTTTTTTATTTATTAAAATTCCATTGATTTATCAAAATTCTATTATTAATGGAATTTTTCAATAGTCCATTTAAATTTCAATACAAATGCAAAATTTTATTGATGCATTAAAATTTTATTATTTATAAATTCCATTATTAATAGAAATTTTTATTGGTCTATTAAAATTCTATTAGTAATAAAAAATTCCATCCATTTTTTAGAACTTTATTAAAAATTAATAAATTCTAATTGAATTATTTTAGTCATTAAAATTCTATTAATAAAACTTCTTAATGGTCCATTTAAATTCCATTATTAATAGAAATTTCCATGAGTCTATTAAAATTCTATGATTAATAAAAAATTCCATTAATTTTTTAGAACTTTAGTAAAAATGAAAAATTCTAATTAAATTTTTTTATCTATTAAAATTCTATTATTAATAGAACTTTTCAATGGTCTATTTAAATTCCAACTTTGATTGATGCATTAAAATTTTATTATTGATCGAAAATTCCATTAATCTATTTAAATTCCATTATTAATGGAAATTTCCATTAGTCTATTAAAATTCTATTAGTAATAAAAAATTCCATTAATTTTCTAGAACTTTATTAAAAATGAAAAATTCTAATTAAATTAGTTTATTCATTAAAATTCTATTAATAGAACTTTTTGATGGTCCAGTTAAATTCAATGATTAATAGAAATTTCCATTAGTCTATTAAGATAATATGATTAAAAAAAAATTCCATTAATTTTTTAGAACTTTATTAAAAATGTAAAATTCTAATTAAATTTTTTTATCTATTAAAATTCTATTATTAATGGAACTTTTCAATGATCTATTTAAATTCTAATACAAATAGAAAATTTTATTATTAATAGAAAATTCCATTAATCTATTTAAATTCCATTATTAATGGAAATTTCCAATAGTCTCTTAAAATTATATTATTAATAAAAAATTCCATTTAATATTTAGAATTCAATTAAAAAAAAATTTTTTTTGATCCATTAAAATTTCATTGATTTATTAAAATTCTATTATTAATAGAACTTTCCATTATTTCATTAAAATTCTATTGAAAATGAAAAATTTATAAAAATTCTAATATAAATAAAAATTCCATTTATTTCTTAAAATTCTATTATATATAAAAAATTAAATTTTATTATTATTCTCATTATATATTCATAAGCAATCTGTAATTGTTATTGTTTTATTTATTTTATATCTATTCTCGTATTTATAACCGTATTGCTTGTTCGAAAGTTAAAATCCTTAATTACTTAGTACATACAATAAACAATTATCATATATCCCCGTTAAATATTATTATTTACATACAAATTTACTGCAAGTACTTTTGAATTAATAATTAAAATTTAATCGCCACTAGAAAGGCCTTAAATTATAAATACCGAATTAATGGCCACTGAGAAATTTTTTTTTCATTCTATTAATTACTATTTAATATTCATTTTATGTTTTAATAATTAAACTTTATTGTCAGAGAATTTCTTCATTTTTTTTTCTTTAAACTCTTTAATTATCGAAAGGTAAATCGTAAAGAGGTCATGAGAGTTAGTTTCTTTTTAAGACAATTGTTTAATTAATAAAACAATTTACTCAATTAAAATTAGAATTTACCGAAAATAATATTCACCATTAGCCAGATTTAATTTTTTTAATTAAAATGATTCTAATTAACATCACGAGACAATAAAATCCTCACGACAAAGACTTCCTCAAGCCGTGAGATATTTTAAAAGAATTTATCTCTAAATTACAGAGTAAAGTGTCGAGGACAGTGTGAAGTTGATTGTTTAAAAAAAAATGAATAACAACCCATTAAAATTAATTTGTTGATATTTAATAACTTTACAATGATAATTACGCTAATTAATATCTAAAAATTGACAATAATAAAATAACAATAAATGTTTTTATTTACATCACAGCGATTAGAGTAATGGTAACGAGTGTTAAAGTAAAGTAGCACGTTAATGCTGATGAGTCGGAGGATAGAATCGGTCGTTTGTTGAGGATCTGACACTGAGAGCTTCTAAAGTGCTTGACATTACCGATCGAATCTCTTGCGAGCACACACAGCTCGTATTTGATATTCATCGATTCTGGCAAATCTTTTATCTTAAAGGATCTCTCTTTGTACACAAGATCCTTCTCTAAAAGCGGTTTGTTGCCTGCTACCTCGCGGACAATCAGGTAAAAATCACCGACGTCCCCTCGGGACGTCACGTACCAAATAACCTTCCACGAATTATCCTCTTCGTCGCTGTAAAAATCAAAAATGATATTTAATATTTAATATTAATAAAATATTAAATATTAATTTAATAATATTAATACTAAATACTAAATATTAATTTAATAATATTAATACTAAATACTAAATATTAATTTAATAATATTAAATATTAAATATTTAAAAATTTCGATTGTAATTTTAAAATAAATATATTGGAAGCTAATAGGCAAAACATTTATTTAAAATTACAATCGGGTATAGTAATATTACAAAACATATATAGCTCTGTAAGGTTACTAATTTTACAAAAAGGTTTTGTAATTTTACAAATATTTTTAGATTAGCTAAGTTTGTAAAATTACAATATTTTCCTTGAATTTTACTTTAATTGAAATAATAAAAAAGAAAGATTTGATTTAATATTTGTTTTCATTTTATTTTTATGAAGCGCTAACTAGATTTTGAATCTCACGTAGACCTAATTAATACAACTCTGATGATATAAAGTGAAAATAATATTTACCCTAACTAAGAATCGAACGCGAGCCGCGCGCTTGTCAGACCGATACCTAACGCCCTACGCCGTACGACCGATAGGTGATTTAACATCTTATTATTCTTATAAGCTAATCCTATGTGGTGATTGAGCTTTACGGCTTATTATTTATTATTTACATTATTTGTGTTATTTTATGCTGTTTATTGATGGAAAATAACTAACTTTTACATTATTTATAATTCATTTAATATTATAAAAATTAAAGTCTGACGTATACTTATTCAAATATATTGATTTCGAAATGATCGTTTGAGCGTAATATTAAAATTTATAAAAGATAAATGATGCCTCGAATTTATTATTACAAATAAACAACCATAGACTAAAAATTAGTAAAAATAAATATGAAGGACATTTTTGTAAAACTGAAAAGTATTGTTTTTAAAATTGGAAAACAGTCAAGTAGAATTACAATTCGTGTAATATAAATAAAATTTTCCGGTAACATTACATTGCACTGTGTCATTTTACAATGAAAATTGTAAAAATAAAAAAAAGCTTTTTAAATTTTTTATGAGATTATTGTAATATAAATTACAATATTTTTTTGTGATTTTACATACAATTATGCCGAATCAGATCACAAATAACGTTTGCAAAATTAAAAAGCTTTTTCTTAAAAATTGACCAACGGTTCTGTAATATTACAATGCGTGTTAGGTTTATACAAGAAGATTGTAAAATTACACTACATCTTAGTAGATTTCCTGACAGGTGTTGGAAAATTACATGAATTGTATTTTATTTCGCATTGCTATACACTGATTTGTAATTTTACTTATTTGTTTTGTAATATGATTGTAATTTTACAAAAATTTTTAACAGTGTAGAATAAACTTTTTATCAAATTTTTTTATATAAAAACTTACTATTCGATATTGCGGAATTTAATGTCCGGAGTTATTTCCAATTGAGGATTGTCCTGGATCTCGCGTTCCCCACACGTCATCAAGTCCTCAGCAACATCAACAAGTCGTTTATTGGCAACGTAATCCGGACTCGCACAGGTCAAGTCCATCCACTCGTCTGGAATTTCCGTCAAGGTCTCCAGCCATCTACGAACTGGCCGGGCATAACAATCGCAGTGCAGCGGGTTCCCCCCGTACCTCACCGATGTTTTATTCCTCACAATCTTCATGTAACTCTCGTCGAAACTCCCCAGCTCGTTGTTTTTCAGGTCCAGAACCTTCAGGTTCGGCATCGCCAAGATTTTGCTCACCGGCAACTGGCTGAAGTGATTCCCACTCAGGTACAGGTTTGTCAGGTTTTCTGGCGGCTCGAACACGAATTCTTCTGAAAGATCACTCAGCTCGTTGTCAGACAGGTCCAATGTTTTTAGAGATGTTAAATTTCCTATCACATCTGCAAAAAATAAATTTATTTTCTTTAAAATGACTCGTCAGTTTGTTTTTTGTGATATGATAACACAAACTATAATAAATACTGCGTTAAATTAATGGAAAAAGCGTTTTCTGTGCTCGTGTTTTAGAACACACTCTTTGCTCGTTGCATCAACCTCATACTTACAAAATTTTGCTGTATTAAATAATGACTATTGTTAAATTGCACTGTACTTTTTTAACTATTGACGTTTTTAAAGATATAAGCTCATCCCGATGTTACACTCATCAAGAGCTTTCATTTGAGTACCCACATGTATTTTTGATATATTTTTCATATATACATATATATAATATATATAAATATATAAAATATATAAAAAATTGATGTGGGTACTCAAATGAAAGCTCTTGATGAGTGTAACATCAAGATGAGCTTATATCTTTAAAAATGTCAATAATTCACAAGTTACAGGGTTATTTCTTAACTATGGATCTAGAGATACATTTTCGAATGCAGCCTGAATAATATAGATTATCAATAAACGGCATTGCAAGCTTATTTTTCATGAATATCTTAAAAAATTTTAGTTCAACCTTACAAAAAAAAAATACTTACATCTTCGTATTTCATTGATACCATTGTGACTAAGATTCAGAGCCTCGACTTTCTTGGTACCGGTTGTCAGATCGAAAGTAACGACCGGCATGCTATTGTAGGATAAATCAATTTGTTTCAATCTGTACGGGCGATAAGGATCACTAGGAAAGGTTTTTCTAGTAATAAATGAAATTTTGTTGTTACTAAGATTAATCCTCTCTAATGACAAGCAATCGTCGAGCACTCCGTGAGTCTTGTTATCTAGCTTCTCCAATCTGTTCTTCGAAAGATCCAGCGAGCGGAGAGAAACCAGGCCCTGGAACGCGCCGTTAGGAATATGCGTCAAGTTATTCCCAGTGAGATTCAGGGTCAGCAGTTGCAAAAGTCCTTCAAAAGCTCGAGGACTGATCGTCTTAATTCTGTTGTTGGCGAGGTTTAACTCGAAGACAATTGGTAGCTGCCCGAAGGAGGCTTTGTCCAGTTGGGTCAGCTGGTTGTCCTGCATGTACAAGTACTGGAGACTGTTCAGAGTGCTGAGAGCCGCCCAAGGTGGACGGGTCATGTTGTTATTCTCCAGGTTCAAGGTCCTTAGGGTCAGCAGAGGGTCGAAGCTCTTGAACTGGAGATTATCTCCCAGCCGGTTGTGTGACAAGTCCAGTGACAGCAGGGAGTTCATTGGCGGCCAGACATCTTCCGATGGAATTTCTGATAGCTCGTTTTCCGAAAAGTCCAAGTGTCCGAGTGAAATCGGCAGCTGGAAGATCTTTTCTAGGTGGTTGTTCTTGACCGTCAAAGTTCTGCAGCTAGCCAGCTTTGCTAAGCTTCCTCTTGCGATGTCCTTCAGTTTATTGTAGCTCAAGTCAAGTTCTAGCACCGTCGGAAGCGAGCCAAATGTTGCAGGTTTGATTTTTTCCAACGAATTGTGTGACATGTTCAGAAATCTGAGGCTGAACAGCGTCTGGAAGATCGCTGAGTGGATTTCAGACAAGTTGTTATGCGAAATGTCAATTGTATGCAGTTCATAGAGTTTTGGAAAAGTTTGCCGGGGTATTGAATGAATATTGTTGTGAGAAACGTTCAAAATCTTCAAACCAGTCATATTTTGCAGCGGGACCTGAAAATTGAGACTAATTTAGCAACAAGAATGTTATGGCACTCACACGCAGAAAAAAATTTTGTTAAAATAACCTAAGATATGTTGTGGTAACAAATGAATTTGTTAAGATAGGGATAACAAAATAAAAAAATTTAGGTTATAACAAAGTTATTTATATGTTATAACAATAAAACAGTTTCGTTACTATAGCAAAATTTTTAAGTTGATTCGACAAAATACTTTAGTTGGTATCATAACTTTTTTTGTTGAAACAGCAAAATTATGCTATTAAAATAACTTAGAGAATTTGTTGGAGTCACAAAGATAATTTGTTAAAGTAATTAAGAGAATACATAATTTAAAAATATGCTATAATAAGCTATAGCTGATTTGGAAAATATTTTAGCCACAAATTAGTTTTGTTATTGCAACAAAATCATTTTGTAACAGCAACAAAGTCATTTTGTTGCTATAACTACACTCATTTGTTACCAGAACAAATTTTTATATTATCCCGTCTTTTGTTATTTCAACAAAATCGTTTTATGCGTCCAGAAATTTCTTACCTGGTTTAATTCCGTCAACAAATTGTAACTGAGTTGCAATTCTGTCGCATAAGTTGCACTATCAAAAGCAGTTTTTGCAATATTCTCCAATTTGTTGTAGCTCAAATCCAACAAAGTGATGTTTGCGCAATTCTCAAAAGCTCCTGGTTCGATTTTCTCTATCGCATTTCGCGACAAATTGATCTGCGTTAAAAACAAATCCTTGAAGGCCAGTTTCTCGATCACAGTAACTTGATTTTCTGAAACGTCGATTAGATCAGAGAACTGGAGCTGGTTGAACATCTGATAGTCAATCTTTTTGATTTGATTCCTTGCTAGATCGATCGTACCGATCCTGGTTATCGAACCAAAGGTCCCGCGACCAACGTCGTTGATTTGGTTCTCGCTCAAGTACAACCTGCGAAGGAATCGCATTCCTCTGAAGGTGTTAGAGTCGAGTTTTCTGATCTTGTTGCTTCTTAAATTCAACACCTTTAAAACTGTGTTTCTTGCAAAGGTCCCGCGTTTTAGCTCGCTGATTGCGTTGTGCGAAAGATTGCAAGAGCCCATTTTCGTAAGATCCGCAAGATGAGAGGGATCCAACTTGCTGATAAGATTGTGGGATAAATCAAGAACTTCAGTGTCTCTCAGACCCTTGAATTGGTTCCGTTTCAGTTCGGCGATTTTGTTGCCATGTAAATCGAGGTGTTTTAGTTTCTTGAGCGGTATCAACGCGTCGGCGGGCAGTAATGACAATAATCCATCGCTAATTTCTAATTTCTCAAGCTTTCCCGCGAGCATACTCCCACTGAAGCTGTTCCCGGGCAGTGTAGTTAATTTATTTCCCTTTATTTTCATAATCGATAAGTTTCCTAATATCTGCAGCGCCTCGCGGGGAAAACGTTCCAACTCGGTTCTCTCGATGTACAATTCTTGAAGTGTTCTATTAACTCCGAGAAAGCTGTGCTCCTCAATCGACTTCAGCGGAGTATCGATTATCCTTATCACGCGAACATCCAGCGGGTAGAGCGCTGGTCCGTAAAATCTAGCTGAAATAACAATTTGTCAGAAAATTGGTCAGTTGATTCTACTTAATGATTGTTTATTGAATACTCACCGATGTTACATTTGTAAAGCGTCAATTCCTCAATAGGTGCGGCTTCGTTTCCCAAATTGGCGAAAGCCAGACTCAAGCTTGCTAGGTTCGTGTTTTCACATCTTATAAATAGACCTGAGTCACTTCCTCGCAGGCATTCACAGGGGTATATGTAAAGATGGTCTTTTGGGCATGTGTATCGCGGTCCGGGTGGTATGTAACCACCCCTAATTGGCAATACAAGTCCCAGTAAGACCAGTTGGATGATCAGCATCTTTCTGTAATAAATATTCATTTTATTATAGCCTTTAATCACTACCCACGTTTATTACAACTTGACAACTCAGTTTACATTCAAAATAAAATTAATGACAATTTTATTTTATTTTTAAATCGACAATTTTTTACTTATTCAAAACATCATAAAAAAAAAATTTCCAGGCCAGGAATCGAACTCGAATCTTTTGATTTCAAGACAAACATTTAACTATTTGACTACTGCAACTTTGACTAGAAAAAACTAGGTTCGATTCCTGGCTTGGTTAAAATCACTTTTTTTTTTTTTTTTTTTTTTTTTTATTATTATTATTTTGGCTTCCAGTGATTAAAAAATTATTTTGATTTATTTTTTATAATATCTTCTTTGAATATTGGACTATAAAATAGAGTTTCAATAATTTTTATTAATTATCTTCATTATTATTTTATTTCTTCAATTACTTTTATTGATTTGAAAGAAATTGATTAGAACACTTGAGATAAGAATTAAAGGTCACGGGTTCGAATCCCGGTTTGAATACTTTCATTAATTTTTTATCTAAACATTAGAACTAATTAAAATACTGTTGGTTAAAAAGAAAAAACTAACAATGCAATAAAAATTTCTATTATTTAAAAGAAGAAAAACAATTCCCATGATCTCCATAAATGACAAAAATATCATACGGAATTAAAAAAAAAAAAAAAAACAAGTTGGCTTAGTTTTACAATTTGCGTAACCATGTCGAGTAATAGGTGAATGTAGACACCAACGCTCGTCATGCTCTGTTGGGTCTGCGCGGTCATTGCGTTTACTTTTATTAATATTAGTATCAAGGATTAAATATTTACCAGATAAAAGCAACAAGCATTTAAATATAATCAACAATGAAGAATAACAAAAGTTCCGAGTTAATTAATTTTTTCCGAATGAAACGCGTGTCCTATTAACAGCCGCGCTTCCTGAGAGATTATTCCCAGTAATTACCAGGAAATGAGAGCACGTGTAATTAATGTCATGACAAATTTAATCTTATAATGACAATTTTGCAGAATTTTCTAAAATTCCGACTCTAAAAGGATATTTTTATTTAAAATCACTGAAAAATAAAAAAGTAGGTTTTATTTTAAGTTACCGGTCAGCCTTGGAGCGAACAATGTCCTTAAAAACTAATCTCGATTCATAAATAATAAACGCTTGCATTGAAATCACCAGATTTTAGATTTTTGCGACTTAAAAGTGTCGCTAAATTACAATTACGCAAATTGAGCCGCTCTAGTTTCTTAAACTAGGTTTAATTAAAGAAAAACAATTACGAACCTGGGTTTGATTCACATGAGAATCGATACAGAAATAGTTGGGCTCCTCTTAAACAGGCGCATAACTGCGCGGTTTATTTATCGGCAGTAACTATTACTTAAAAATTTATAAAAAATGTTTACAACTATTCACGTGATTGATTCATGATCGTTTCTCACTGGAGTTTGTTTGAGAACTGAGTTCTCAAAGCAGCAGCCCAAGAAAGTCCGAGGTAAAGAGAAAGGTAAGACGTATACCCACCTTAATGTCCACCTCTTCTCCTTCTGGATGGCTTTCACGTTCTCCATTATTAAATTTCGAAAATATATTTATTATCGACAGATAATATTCATTTTAAAACAAATTCTATGCTTTTATAAAGGGATTTTCTATTAATAATAAGTGAAAGTGATGCGTTAGAAAATCCCTGAAGACTATATAATCATTTCTTAAATTTATTTTGAAATGTTGAAAAAATGTATATTTAAAACACAAGTCCAAAATTATTACAGTTTATTAATTAAATGATTACAATTTAACATAATGGATTAAAACTAAATGGATGAAGATATGTATGAATCTCGTAAGTTAATTATTACAGAATCACAAATTGTTTAAATAATACCCATTACCCAAACCCCCGATAAATTAATATTGCAGCCTCCCCAGTAGATTTGTCGATCATTTTAATCATAAATCTCTTCTAGATAACCTAAAAAACGTTAAGACCAATTAATCCCCGCTTCAGACGGCTCGTGATTGTGAATATAGTGAACTTTGGGCTGTTGCGCAGGTGCGAACCATGTCTGACGCATGAAAGTAAACATGGCGGAGCCCAGCGCCATATTGCTGATGACTTCGGCAACCGACGCGGCTGCGCGCGCGTGAGCTAGCGCCACTTGCAAGAGAAAAGTAACTGCAAGTCCTACACCAGGCGCCATTTGCATCATGTTATTTTTCATCCGTCTCGACAATTCTGTCACAGTTTTCGTAAGTTTCCTCGCTAATTCAATGTTTTCATTCAACTGAGGTAACTTTATGACCAATTCATCCTTCTTTTTTTCATTTTCCGTCGAAGTTTTAGCAGAATTCTCTGCAAAGTTGTCATTTTGATAAGCTTCTTCCTCCAAAAGCCTGCCCTTGAATTTCGCGCCAAAAAGAACTTCGAATGCGCGATAGGCGTCTTCTATCGTCAAATACTTCTTTTCATTATTTGCACCACCATCAACGTTGGTATTGTTGGCTTTCAGCCTTTCTAAGAGCATTTGGATGATTCTATCATCGCTATTCGCTTCATCAAAAGAATTCAATTTTAAACTCCTTTGCCGCTTGATCTTCTTGACCTTGACATTCTCGGGCTTTGGGTCCAGCACGTCCTCCATAATATCGCTGATTATCGTCAGAATACTCGGCAAATTTTTGTGGTCCTTTATCCTGGCTCTAGCTTGCCTAAATCCCGACAATTTGACTCCTATCTCTCCGTTTCCGTAGCCTTGGAACTCCAAAAGCCCAAAAGACGTCGAGAACTTCTCTTGAGTTAGGCTTTTGTACCAATCAAGCAGAAGATTCTCTATTGATTCCTTGCTCTTCATCAGATCATCTTCATTGTCCGAATTCGATCGACCAAAAGGCAAACCAAGACCTAGACTTGGCAGCATGTTCATGATGACAGGTACCATGAAAATCCCCAAGCACCTTATGAAACTAAGCCCGGTGATGCAATTAATCACTTGACCCATTATTCCCCGAGTATTGTAAATTCCCAGCCGCTCCGTCATGTTCAAAATCTTCAATTGATCATCAGTTAGCAAGTCCTTGACAGTTGAATTAAGCGTCTCAACAAATGGCTTCTCGGAATCAGTTTCTGGATTCTTCTCTAGGATTTTGTTCAACAATTCAATAAAATCCGTCTCAGTTAAATTAACATTTGATTGGTTGTCTATATTTCTGCGTACACGGGTCAAATTTTGAAGAGTATTCTCTTGGGAAATATCTAGAAGAGTTTTAGGTTGCTCGGCAAATGCTGGTGTTAATGTTGACCCTGTAAAACAAATAGTATTTAAATGCTCTAAAAGCTTAACAGGCTTAAGAAGCTCTGGTGTATGCTATAGATGGTTCACCTACTGACGAAGTTGATGCTTGTTGTTGTAATCCCAAGTACTCCGCGGTGTATGGATTCAGCCCGAAAGGTTGGAAGTTATTCGACTGATACTGAGACAGAGGAAGGAACTCAATCCTCTCTGGGACTTGTTCAGCGTAATTTGGCTCTACGTGAGGAGGAAGCAGAGCTGACTGCTGTGGCTTCTCTGCTGGTAAGTTCACTCCAGTTCCTATGTTCGGGAAACTCGGCAGACGGGAGTAGAACTGGCCTAAAGTAGGCCAAGAGATGTCTCTCATGCAGTCCAAGAAACTGTTTCCGCGGGTGCAATCACTCATTCGGATGATAAAGACCTCCCGGAATGTTGGAGGCAGCAAATTTTCCGCAGTTACAAGAACATCAGACTGGGATTTAGTAAACTGGGTGCCAAATGCAGGAGACTTGGCGATTGATGAGTAAGAAGGATTCTGGGTTGATGACTCCATGGACTTAAGAAGCTTCAACAGAACTTCTTCCGGTCTTTCGCTGATTGGCACGAATTGGGTGTCTGTAATCGTGATCATCGCGTCGCCAGCTTGGTCTGTCTTGACGTTTGTCTCAGCAATAGGCGCCGCGTTGTCTGCTATCGGTTGGAGGTGATCTCCAGCAGCTCCAGAGTTTAGAATCCTTTGGAATGCCGGAAAACTGGGCATCCTTGGATAGTACTCGATCAATTGAGGCCACATTATATCACGAGAACAGACGATAAACTCGTTTGAACGCAAGCAGGTCAGCATGTTCTCAAAAAAACTTGTTCTAGCATTCTCTGGGAGCAGGCTTTCGCTCAATTTCAGAATACTTTCTTGTTGTTGGTTCGCTGGACTCAGAAGCTCTGGAAAGTTGGCGATTTTGCTGCTGAATTCTTGAGCTTCGGATTTAGATTTTGCCATTGCATTGAGAATATTTAGAATAATTCCCTCGGGATGGTCGGAGTAAATTGGCACAAATCGGGTGCCAGTGACGGAAATTATTGGCTGATCGTCAGATTTAGCTGAGATACCTGACTGCAAAGGCGTTCGTGCTGCAATTTGAATGTTAGGATACCTCAGGAGTCCAAAACTGCCGTGGGAAGAAGAAATCCTCCGGTTTGTAATCGGCTGTTGACTTTTCCTCGCAAATAGCCCATGTTTTTCCCCTGCTGACTGAAATTTGTAGTTGTTGATAGCAGATGCTTCGGTGCTTGCAGGAAATTCGGGAATGTTTTCGATGTAGAGTTGTAGGAACGGCCAGATAACGTTTTTGGTGCAGATCATAAAGTCAGCACCTCCTTGAAGACAACCTAGTGATCGGGAGATGAGATCGCGGCGCGCTGAAAACGGAACCATGCTTTCGGATAGTTCTAAAATGGTCAATTGTTCATTGGTGAGTCGCGTTTGAGACATCATTTGTCTGTCGGCGATAAATGTACGATGAATTGGAGAGTTTATCATTGAATAACGTAGACTGTGAAGAATGTCGATGATTTTTGGTTCGATTCCTTTGAGATACTGGATAGAATCTCTGGTATTGGTAGTTCTTGTTGGACAACATGTACATTCGCCTACAGAACCGCCTTGGTTACCGCCATCTGTAAATTATTTAATTTAGTTTTCGTTTTTAAGTAGATTATTCTAAATTGTACTTACCACCTCCCGCTGAACCACCAGCGTCTATGCCTCCACCTGATCCTTGATCGATTTCGGAACCACCTGACACTCCTCCAGATCCTTGACCGTCTCCAGAACCACCAACATTTATGTCTCCACCCGATCCATTCCCACCAGTGGATCCTTGATCACCTCCTGAACCTGAGATTGATCCTTCTCCGCCGGTCACGTGACTGCCGCCTGAACTTCCAACGCTGATGTCTATGCCTCCTCCGCCGGATCCTTGATGATCTCCAGATCCTCCAGATACTCCGGATCCACCTATTGAACCTCCGCTTGAACCCCAGTTTCCTCCACTGGATCCTTGATGATCTCCAGATCCTCCAGATCCACCTATTGAACCTCCGCTAGAGCCCCAATTTCCTCCACTGGATCCTTGATTACCTCCAGATCCTCCAGATACTCCGGATCCACTTATTGAACCTCCGCTAGAGCCCCAGTTTCCTCCACTAGATCCTTGATGATCTACAGATCCTCCAGATCCACCTATTGAACCTCCGCTAGAGCCCCAGTTTCCTCCACTAGATCCTTGATGATCTACAGATCCTCCAGATCCACCTATTGAACCTCCGCTAGAGCCCCAATTTCCTCCACTGGATCCTTGATTACTTCCAGATCCTCCAGACATTCCGGATCCACCGATTGAACCTCCGCTAGAGCCCCAGTTTCCTCCACTAGATCCGTGATTGACTCCAGATCCTCCAGATATTCCGGATCCACCGATTGAACCTCCGATAGAGCCCCAGTTTCCTCCACTGGATCCGTGATTACCTCCAGATCCTCCAGATATTCCGGACCCACCGATTGAACCTCCGCTAGAGCCCCAGTTTCCTCCACTGGATCCTTGACTACCTCCAGACCCTCCAGATATTCCGGATCCGCCGGTTGAACCTCCGCCAGAGCCCCAGTTTCCTCCACCAGAACCTTGATTACCTCCAGACCCTCCAGATATTCCGGATCCGCCGGTCGAACCTCCGCCAGAGCCCCAGTTTCCTCCACTGGATCCTTGATTACCTCCAGACCCTCCAGATATTCCAGGTAATCCTGGGAATCCAGGTCCACCACCAGAACCCCAACTTCCTCCACCAGATCCTTGATTACCTCCCGATCCTCCAGATATTCCAGGTAATCCTGGTGGTCTACCACTAGAACCCCAACTTCCTCCACTTTGCCATTGGTTTCCGGAACCCCACTGACTTCCGTGACTACCTTGATTTCCAGATTCAGTAGAGCCTCCAGTTCCATGGTGGTGAATACCAGATCCATGATGATGTCCTCCAGATCCTCCTGGAGGAATGATTATTGTAACGCCACCACCTTGATTACCACCGTTTCCTCCAGAACCTCCTGACGTTGAGCCACCTGTATAAATTATATATTTTAGAATCTTTTATAAATTTATACAAGACCAAAAAAAGACATGACATTAAAATCACCTTGACTAACAGTAGAACCACCGTGATTGCTTTCCCAAGATCCACTACTGATACCTCCAGATCCACCATTAATACCTCCAGATCCACCACTAATACCTCCAGTACCACCTGAACCTCCAGTTCCAGATCCTCCACTAATATCTGTAAAAATGAAACTTTAAATAAATCAAATTGACTATTGATTACATACTAAAAAAAAATAATTACCACTTCCACCAGTGTTTCCTTGTCCTCCAGAACTGCCGGAACCACTTTGACCACCAGATCCTCCTCCTCCTGAACCCCAGTGACTCCCACTGGAACCTCCTGTAGTGCCTAACAATAAATTAAATCAATAAAACACTCAACCTAAACTTTTTTCAAGTAAATATCAATACCAAAGTTTTACCTCCCGAAATTTGATGATGACTTCCACTAGCCCAGTTGCTACCGCTAGAAACTTCAGAACTTCCTGTATTGCTGGATCCACTTGAGCTTCCAGATCCTCCCGATTGCCCAGGAATAATAATAATGATTCCACCATTTCCAGGTTGAGCCGTAACCCCTTGATTACTTCCTTCAATAATATTAACAGCTAAAATAAAAAAAAATATCTTCACTTCAAAGGTAACAAATAAAAATTATAGCTTACCACTTCCTCCGGAACCGCCGCTGGAACCCTGATTAAAACCTCCACTTGCTACAGAACTACTTCCACCATTTCCTCCTCCAGCTATCGCACCTCCTTGATTAGAGCTCCCGCTTCCTCCAGAACCGCTTCCAACTATCATACCTCCTTGATTTGAACCCCCACTTCCTCCAGAACCGCTTCCAGCTGCCGCACCTCCGTGATTCGAACCTCCATTACCTCCAGAACTGGCACCACCTCCTCCGAGTCCACTACCTGCTCCTCCAGCACTAATAGACCCTCCAATGGCTCCACCTTCTAGCCCTCCAATGGATCCCCCACCTCCAGGAAACCAAATAGGATAAGTGGGTATAGTGATCGTGGTAGAGGAGGGAGTAGACGAAATAAAATCAGGAATTCCGAACTGAGCGAACTGACCGAAAAGTTCGGACCAATGCGGCATGCTAGGCTTCCATTTCCTGACAGTCGGCCAGGTCACGTACCTAAGACAGGTCAGATAATTAAACTGTCTCATGCAATCGACATTGGTATTGACAAACTCCGCTCGATGCTCAATAGGAATCAGCTGCTCAGCCATCTGAATCGAAGCCAGCTGTTCTTTGGTCATCGCCTTAATATTATCATCCTGCAAGCGGACTGCTGATGACAATAGTTGCTGTCTCGGCTGCTGATCTAACGTATTTTTCAAAATATGAACTATCAATGTCTCAGGGCGTGGTCGCCGATTCTTGAACTCTGCCTCGATGACTTCTGGCAGCTCGCCGTCCTTCGATGGATTATCCGGAAAGGGGATCAATGGGTACCCCGGAAAGACGTTCATACTCGCTGGATACCAGCTCTGGTAGTCCGGAAACTCTGGAAGCGCCGGGAAGTTCTGCTTTATCATCGGCCAAGTGAAGAATTTTATGCAGCTGAAGTACTCGAACCTCGTCACGCAAGAGTACATTCTATTGGCGTAGTCCTGTCTCAAGGACTCTGGCAGGAATTTTTCCGCCAACTGGAGAATCTCAAGCTGACCCGGGGTCAGAATCTGAGCGAAAGTTTCGTTCTTTTCGTCAATATACGTCGGGATTTTCTCGTAATCTTTCAAATTTCCGCCTTCCAACGCGTCCTTCAGGATGTTGGAGATCACCAGCTCTGGAGAAATCAGCCGTTGTTGAGGAGCACCCGCAGTAGCTCGGACAATCTTCGGGGTTTCGCGATTCGCCGGCAAAAAATCCGACAACGAGAATTCTAAAGGCAACGTCGGAAATCGCTGGGTAATCGATTCTGGAACATTGTCTACGATTATTGGCCAGATGAAGATCCTCATGCAGTTCATGAAGTTCAACCCGCGAATACACTCAAGCATATCATCTGCGAAGCCTTTCCTCTGGTTTTCCTTAACAAAACCTTCCGCGCATTTCAGCGCTTCCAGTTGCTCTTTGCTCAGCGCAGAAGTGTTTGCTTTATCAAAAAAAGACTCGTCAAGTTTTTTAGGTGCAACTTTCTTCAACAAATCTAAAACTTGAATCTCGGTAAATTTCGGCACTCCCGGAAGGATTTCCGCGTCCCTGAGGAACGACAAGTAGCTTTCATTTTTAATCTGCTGTTGAAGAAGTACCGCCTGTTCCTTCCAATGCTGAATATCTGACGCAGGAATTTCGTCAATATTAATCTTCTCTTTGTCACTTCTTTCATTCCTGGGCTCGTCTTCATCGACAAGCAGCGATTTTCTTGCATAATTAACTTCCGATTGGAGAACCTGGTCCACCTTGACAGGAATCAACTCCGGAGTTTGATGAACCCGTGAGTCATTATCATTATCACGAGTGTCTTGCTCAGAAAGTGGCTCGCGCTTCACCCGATCGTCAGTTGGCAAATTGGAAGTGACTTTAGCGTCAGATTTATCTTCAATTTCAGCGTCGAACCTTCGGATCCCTTCGCCCTTATCACTAGACTTACCGATTTGGGTGGCTGGGACATCTTGTCCTTGATCTTGAAGCAGGACAGAAGCTTCCTGATGATCTTGATGGTCCTCTTGGACGTTGAGGGTCACTTGGGGGTCATCGTTAACACTCTGAGAGACAACACCACCGATAAATGATAAAATAGCAACAGTGGAATAAATATCGCGTGCTTTCATGGTCGCGGCCGCGAAGCGAATGCCTTGACTAGTGGAGCAGCTGAGCCGAGCAACCCTCGTCTATATGGGAACCAGGCGAACGCCAGACCAGTCAAGAAGAACAAGACCGAGAACAAGAAGACGAAGACGAAAAGGAGCAGGAGCTGGATTAGCGAGAGGAAAGGAAAGGACGATGAACCACATCTACATTCGCAGAAAACCTGTCTATGTCTTCGCAGAAGAGGAGGCTAAAGAGGATGTCTATGTGTGCTGGAAATTTTTCCTTTTCCTCGAGAACTTATTCTCGGATCCTTTCAGGGTTGTCGGACAGGTTCAAGGTCTGCCTTTTAACTAGTCCATTAATTTGTACCTTTTTCCTCCTGTTTTAATGATTATCCGAGATATTTATACAATAAACTGTAATTTAAACTATATTAATGGCAAACTATTAAATCTGTAAAAGGTATTATGTATAAGAGGAATTATCGGAGATAAAATGTTGGCCTTGAAGCGCAGGATAAAAACTTTTTGGAATCTCGGAGTTTCTTGCTGACAAGAGCACGTTCAAAGACTAAGTACACCGTGTACTTTTTAGTATAATTTATACTTATTTAGTACGAGCTGGATAACTGCTTGGAAGACCTTGTACAGTCCCTTGTCCCTTCGCCGTAGATGGGGTGCATGACCATCCGCTAAACCAGTATTTATTTTATTTATTTCATTTATTTTATCGAGATTATTGATTCTCTAGAGAGGTTTTTACTTTAAATAATCTTTAAATTATTTTATCGGGTCTCAGTTTATAACCGAACTTGACTATTTATTAAATTACCATAGAATTTTAGTTTAATATCTGGTAATTTAATATTTAATGGCCAGAGATATGGAATTGCAGTAGTCGAAAATTGTCTGGCGAGCTCATTATGGTAATGATTATTTTATTCTGGTAATCTAGGATTTATAAGTTGTGGTAATTATTCTTACTGTTTTTTAATCTTTATATATGGAATTGTATGCTTTGCGCAATAACTGTATCATTGTTGAATAATAATTTGATAAGCCGTGAAGCAAAAAAATTTTTTTTATAACAGATTATTAAAAAAATTATTTTATTTATTGTTTGAAACTTGAGAATTTTTTTTTTACTGATAAAAAATAGTATTAAATTTACCCAAGACCAGACTCGAACCCTGTTCAGTTTGGGCTGTTAAAAAAAGCTGAGAATACTTCGCCAATTCAACTTTTTTAGGGTCAATATTTTAATATTCTGATTGCGGAATTAAATTTTATAAATTTAGAGGAGTAAGTAGAGAGTAATAATTCTACTTTATTTTTATTTTTTGAATCGCAAATTAATATTTAAAATAGAAACTTACAATAAAAATTGATAATAAATTTTTTACTGTTTGCGGTGTTTTGCCGTGCGGAATTTTTAACTGTAAAGTTTTTTATTTAGAACAAATCCAACGAAATAGACAAAAACTTTTACTTTTTTCCTTATAAATTAACAAGATAATTACAATTACGTACGGTAAATATCGCGAATTGCTGCGAATATTAATTACTCTAAAAAAGAAAAAAGAGTAGGAGCAGCAAATATAAAGGCCGGGACCGAATTTTTCGCATTCTGTCGGCTGTTACGAACGACGGCACCTTAGAAAATAATAGAAGGAAGAGGATTGGATGAATAACGAGTAACCACAGGCAGTTATATCGGGTTGGCTCTCCAAGACCTGGAGACCTATCACGTATACCACTTTTAACGTTTTACTGTACCTTCACTCAGTTGATCGCACTTTGAAAGCCTACGAGCCGTAAGTTAGAGTTGGCCCGTCTGCCGAATAACATCTACCTCAGAATCAGTGACGTTTTTTTCAACCGTGAAGTTTTTTAAATTAAGAACAAGAAGATAATCCTTGATTGAAAGATCTGCGAAAAACGAAGACTAAAATGCCGGTAATTACAACCAAAGTATGCTTATGGTGTTTTGTTCTACTTGGGCTGGGGTTCGGGACCTCTCTGGCAATCACTGAGGAGTTAAGCAACACGGATTTAAATTCCAGACGAGATAATCCAGTTACTGAACTTGTCGATTATATCTTAGGTTACAGCGCTCAAGGTAACATTTTTTTAAATATTTCATTTATAATCATTGATCAATAAAATCATCATCATTTTTGTTATTTATGGTATTTTTTATTTTTATTTTATTTTATTGACAATAAATTTATATTTTTTAGGCAGGACGTTTGGGATTAAACGTTTACAGTTTATGATGATGCCGATGATATTTAAAATGGGCGTAATTATGACGTTATTGGTTGTACTTACTATTATTTCATTGAAAGGTTTAACTGTTGGTGAGTTTTTTTTATTTATTGAAATTATTTATGGTTTGTAAATTTTTTTTTTTTTTTGTCAGGATATTATAATAGTAATCATATTATTTTTTTAAAGTTATTCTATTATTAATAAAAAATTTTAATAGTCCATTAAAATTCTATTAATGGAAATTTCCAATAATTTATTAAAATTTTACGAAAAAAATTCCATTAGTTTCTTGAAATTTTTTTTTAAATGGAAAATTCCATTATTCTATTAAAATAATTTTTTTAATGCAAAATTCTATTATTCCATTAAAATTATATTTTTAATGAAAATTTCTATTGATTCATGTAAATTTTATTAATAACATTCCATTAGTATCTTGAATTTATTTTTTTAAATGGAAAATTCCATTAAAATTTTATTAATGGAAATTTTCAATAATTCATTAAAATTTTACTAAAAAAATTCCATTAGCTTTTTGGATTTTCTTTAAATGATAAATTCCAATAATCCATTAAAGTTCTATTTTTAATAGAAAATTCCATTATTCTATTAAAATTCTATTTTTAATGGAAATTTCTCAATAATTCATTAAAATTTTACTAAAAAAATTCCATTAGTCTTCTGAAATTTTTTTTTTAATAGAAAATTCTATTAATCCATTAGTTCTATTTTTAATAGAGAATTCCATTAATCAATTAAAATTCTATTTTTAATAGAAAATTCTATAAATCCATTTAAATTTTACTAAAAACATTCCATTAGTCTCTTGAAATTTTATTTTTAATGGAAAATTCCATTATTCCATTGAGATTCAATTTTTAATAGAAATTTCTAATAATTCATTAAAATTAAAAAAAAACTCCATTATTCCATTAAAATTCTATTTTTAATGGAAAATTCTATTGATCCATTAAAATTTTATTTAAAAAATACTATTAATCTTTTGATTTTTTTTAATGAAAAATTCCATTATTCTATTAAAGTTCTATTTATAATGTAAAGTTTTATTTATTCATTAAAATGTTATTTTTAATGGAAATTTTCAATAATTTACTTTAATTTTACTAAAAAAATTCCATTAGTCTCTTGAAATTTTCTTTTTGAATGAAAAATTCCATTATTCCATTAAAATTTTTTTAAAAAATTGAATTAGTTTATTAAAATTTTATTTTTAATGAAAAATTCCATAAATCTTAACATTAAAAAATTTATTCAAATTTTTACTTTCTATATTAAATTTTAATTAAAATATTATCCATAATATTAATTAAAATTCCAATAAAAATCAATAAATTTTCCTTTAACTTATAAATTTATATAATTAAAAATAATTTTCTTATTTTTGCTCTATTTCCATAAAAAAAAAAATTGATCACGATCAAAAAATCGAAATTTAACTGACCGCAATTTCCGGTCTAAATTAAATGCCAACAAAAACAGCCTACAAAAGAAAACAAACATGTTAAGAAAAGAAACTTATAATATAATCAAAGAGAAATTGTTTTTGGCATACTGGGCCTGAATCACTAATCGTGACACGGTTACTTTGACATAGATCCGACCTAAGAGCCACTTGCTATGCAAATCGTATCCACTAAGACCTTTGGATAAAAAGTAAAAGGTGTTAATTAAAAAAACTAACGAAGAAATATTACTTTCAGGAGTTATTCTGCTGGTGCTAAAACTGAGCGCATTTTTCGGTAAATTTTATGCCTCTCTTCAGTCGCAGAGACCAGCGTGGATACCACCAGCTCCGCCGGCTCCACCGGTTCACTTCCACGTCCATAATGACCCGGGTAATAGTAATCACTATGATAATTCCATGGGATATGGATATGATGCGTCAGCTGATTATTACCCCAAAGGACAGCATCCGATCCAGCATCCTCCTCATATTAATGGATATTAGACCCCTCTTCTTTTTACTACCTATAATTTAGTTTATCTATCAAGTGGCCATAACATATTATTTATTTATTTTTATTGTTTTTATTTAAACTTGTAAATTATAAATTACCCTCTTGGAAGAAATAATGTTTTAGATTAGATCTTGAAATGTTATTTTTTTTCAAGATAAACCGACCAAAGGTACTTTTAATTTAATGTATTATTATTATTAAGATTTTTATTATTTTATTTGCGGATTTTTTTTTGTGATATTTTTATCAGTCGCAAAGTTGTAAATTGTAATTTTATTTTAAGTTTTTATTATAAAAAAATTAAATTAGATTAAAAGAAGAAATTTTAAAGATTATTATAAAATTTTAATTATTAAAAAAAAAATATTTCTTCTTTAGTTAATTTAATTTTTTATTACTGTAAATTAAAACTGTCAATAAATTTTAACTTTAAAAAATTACTAGCAACCATTTTTCATATATACATATATGTAATATATATTTTAAAGATATAAGCTCATCCTGATGTTATACTCATCAAGAGCTTTCATTTGAGTACCCATATGCATGTTTGATATATTTTTCATATATACATATATATAATTTATATAAATATATGAAATATATCAAAAATTGGTGTGGGTACTCAAATGAAAAGTCTTGATGAGTATAGCATCGGGATGAGCTTATATCTTGAATAATGTCAATAGTTCACAAGATATTAGTTAAATTGCACTATACTTTCTTGAATATTGACATTTTTAAAGATATAAGCTCATTTTGATGTTACACTCATCAAGAGCTTTCATTTGAGTTCCCATATGCATTTTTGATATATTTTTCATATATACATATATATAAATATATGAAATATATAAAAAATTGATGTGGGTACTCAAATGAAAGGTCTTGAAGAGTATAATATCAAGATGAGCTTATATCTTAAAAAATGTCAATGGTTCACAAAATATTTGTTAAAATGTCCTTTACTTACTCAAATATTGACATTTTTAAAGATATAAGCTCATCCTGATGTTATACTCATCAAGAGCTTTCATTTGAGTACCCACATGCATTTTTGATATATTTTTCATATATACATATATATAAATATATAAAATATATGAAAAAATGATGTGGGTACTCAAATGAAAGGTCTCGAAGAGTATAACATCAAGATGAGCTTATATCTTTAAAAATGTCAATAGTTCCCAAGGTACAAGGTCATTTCTTAATTATGTATCTAGAGATAGAGATTATATTAAAATTTTGTAATTTTAGAAAAATATAACAAACCTTAAATAAAAAACATTTAAACAAAAAACAGTTCTAGAAAAATAATTATACTTTATAATTGCATAAATGAATAAAAAGCAAATTAATAAAACAAATCCAAAGAAAAATGATCGGTTGGTCAATAGACAGGAAAAGTCCGTTTATAACAGCCGTTCCACTGCAAATCGCGTGCACTGGAGTAATCCGCTTACTGGACAATAAAAATGCATTCCTGGTCTGTCCAGCGCTAGTTTTCTCAGTGGGAGGATCAGTTCTATCCGGTCTTCTCCGCGGACGAATCCTCGTTAAGTTCATCGATAGAACAATAAAATATTTTACAAGCAATGTTAAAGTCGCCGCTCTTTCTTCTTCTGATAATAATAATAATAATATTATCAATAAAAATAAATTCCTCCAAATGTGAGAAAGAAAACTCGACCGACTCGGAACAAATTTTATCAGGTTTGTTTACAAATTAATTATTTATTATCTTAATAAAGTGTGAGTAAAAAGTTAATAAATGATTAGAGAGTCGACACGAGCATCTGCCGGGCAGTAACGGCAATAACAATGCTGTCAATGTCAATAACAATAATGATAAGAAGCCTAGCCTCATGCAGCGGGTCGGGAGTATGCTCATGATGATCCCACTGATGATGCAGGTAAAAGTTTTCTTAAATTTATGTTTTAAGGTAAAGTATTTAGAAACTAATCAGTGTTTAATTATTATTATTCAGGTGCTATCTCTCCCGGGAGCGATTGCGTCAATAAAGGCGTCCCTGCTGAAGAGCCTCTTTATCGGGAAACTCGCGTTAATTATAATGATTTACAATTTAATCATTAGTTTCCGTCCCAAGTCGGAAGTTGTTGTTGTTAATCACCAGCCGAAGATGCCCGAACACTATGATCATTATTACTCGCCGTACGACGGCGATGATTCGGGATGGTTCGGCTGATTTGGAAAAATAAAATTTATACTTTTTTATAACTTGGGTTTTTTTTTTTTTTATTTTACTTACCGAATTCTGAATATTAACGAGAATTGAATAACTTGAACGTGTTGATGCCAACGTTGAGGACAACGCGTGGCCCACTTACGGTTAAAGCTAACGGCATTTTGGTCCAGATTGGATTTATAGTGTGAGTTTGATTCCGTATTTAAGTTTTTTTTGCTTGGTTATTGCAGTTTTTGTGAAAATGAAATTATGAATTATAATTATAAATTATGAATCATATTATGAATTAAAAATTAATTACTGATTTTTTTTTATGTCTAAAACTTTAATTTTTTAGGTTTAAGAATTTTTAGACATATTTTTTCTTTAAAAATTTAATTTTTAAATTAAACTTTTTGAATTATTAATTAAAAACTAATTTTTAATTAACATTTCCAAATTTTGGATCAAATACTGAATAAAAAAATTTATCAGACCATTTTTGTAGAAAATTTCATTGATTTTCTTCTAAAATTTTCTTATATTTTTGAAATATTAATTAAAAACTAGTTTTTAAATTTTTGTTCATAATTTTGGGTCAAATGTTGAATTAAAAAATTTATCAGACGTTTTTTGTAAAAAATTTTATTGATAAATTATTATGGCTAAAATATTTAAAGTATAAAAAAATTATAAGATACTTTTTTCGCTTACATATTTCAGTTTTTGTGAAAATAAAATTATGTAATTTAATTACTATTCATTTTTATAATGTCTAAAATTTGAACTTTTTAAGTTTGAGAATTTTTGGACATATTTTTTCTTTAAAAATTTTATTTTTAAATTTAACTTTTTAAAAAATTAATAATAAAACTAGTTTTTAAGTTTTTATTCAAAATTTTGGGTCAAATATTGAATCAAAAAATTTATCAAACCTTTTTTGTAGAAAATTTTATTGATTTTCTTCTAAAATTTTCTTATATTTTTAAAATATTGATTAAAAACTAGTTTTTGAATTTTAATTCAAAATTTTGGATCAAATATTGAATCAAAAAATTTATCAGACGTTTTTTGTAGAAAATTTTATTTTCTTCTAAAATTTTTTTATAGAAAATTTTATTGATAAATTATTATGGCTAAAATATTTAAAGTATAAAAAAATTATAAGATACTTTTTTCGCTTACATATTTCAGTTTTTGTGAAAATAAAATTATGTAATTTAATTACTATTCATTTTATAATTTCTAAAATTTGAACTTTTTGAGAATTTTTGGACATATTTCTTCTTTAAAAATTTTATTTTTAAATTTAATATTTTGAAACATTAATTAAAAACTAGTTTTTAAATTTTAATTCAAAATTTTGGGTCAAATATTAAATCAGACCTTTTTTGTAGAAAATTTTGTTTTCTACATATTTCAGTTTTTGTAAAAATGAAATTATGTTTTAGTTATTTATTATGTAATTTAATTACTGGTTTTTTGTTTTTATAATTTAAAAAATTTAAACTTTTTAGTTTTCTTCTTTAAGAATTTTATTTTTAAATTAAACTTTTTGAAAAATAAATAAAAAACTAGTTTTTCAGTTTTAATTTAAAATTTTGGGTCAAATATTGAATCAAAAAATTGTATCAGACCTTTTTTATAGAAAATTAAATTTTCTATATCAATTTTGCCCTATCTCTCATTTTTTCTCAAAAATTTGAATTTAAAATTAAAAAATCAAATTATAAAACTTATCGATAAGTTTCAAAAGTTTGAATTATTTATTAAAAAATAAATTTTATTTTTCAGACTAAATTTTAAAAATACCAAAAAATTATAAAATTATAAAATACTAATTAAATAATAAATTATTATAATTAATTATTAAATTATTAAATACCAAAAATGTCTGATACAATTTTTCTCAAAAAATTGAATTTAAAATTCAAAAATAAAATTATAAAGCTTATCAATAAGTTTCAAAAGTTTAAATTATTTATTAAAAATTAAAATTTATTTTTCAAACTAAATTTTGAAAATACCATAAATTATTAAATACCAAAAATGTCTGATAAAATTTTTTGATTCAATATTTGACCCAAAATTTGAATTTAAAGTTCAAAAATTTATTTACAACTTATTCTTAGTTTTCAAAAGTTTGAATTTAATTATTGTGGCTAAAATTTTAAGATACAAAAAAAAATTATAAGAAATCTCTATTAAGAATTAAATTTCCTGTAAAAAAAGGTTTTATCAAAATATTTCTCATATTTTGTGCAAAATTTGAATTTAAATTCCAAAAATCAAGTAATAAAACTTATCCCAAGTTTTCAAAAGTTTAAATTAATTATTTTGGCTAAATTATTTATTCAAAATATAAAAAAAAATCATATGAGACCTTTTTGATAGCAAATTTTAATTTTAATAAAAAAAGTTTTTATTAATTTTGCCTTATCTTTAATTTTTTGTCCAAAATTTGAATTTAAAGTTGAAAAATTTATTTTAGAACTTGTCCATAGGTTTCAAAAGTTTAAAATACTTATTTTGGCTAAAATATTAAAGATTATAGAGGACTAAATTTTCTATAAAAAAGATCAATTTTGCCCTATATTTAATTTTTAAGCCAGAATTTTGAAAATAAATCCAAATTTTCCTCTTCTTGTACAAGAATTGATGTTTTAATTTATAACTAGAAATTTTTAACAATAATTAAAGAAAAAAAAACATTTTTAACTAACAATAGTCTTATAAATTTCCAAAATAATTGATTCAAAGCAGTAAAATAATTTTAAAACCATAAACAAACTAAAATTAAAAAGAGAAAATGTAAAAAAGTAGAAGAACTGGGCTGTCAGGTGTTGCAGCAATAAAAAATACCATAACTTTAATTGCAGAAATGATATACGATGTAAATGTCAGCAGTGTGAGCTATCAGAAATTAAATTGGGATGCGTAAGCGTGACTAAACATTAAACAGTAAAGTAAAGAAGAAAAAGATGCCTATAAAGAGCATCTGGTAGTGAGCCTGCATACTAATACGCAATAAAACAATTCAGTTCCTATTATTCGAGCTAATCGTTTGATGAAAATTAGCACATCGATTTCTATTGAAAGTTCATCCGGAATCCGGAATAGTAAATCTTGTTCCGAGCTAATTTCTTCCGAATTTTCCGAGATTTTCGCTCGAATTTAAATTTAAATTTAAATTAAAATTTTGGTGCATTTAATAATTCGAAAGCGAAATGTCATCAATAAAAAGGAGGTGAAAATAAAAAGGAGTTAGTCCCAGTTTAAAAAACTTACTTTTTCTCACGGGGGAATAAAGTTGAGAAAGCGTCGTGGCGGGAGGCCTATTCTCATCGCTCATTGGCCTTTAACTTCCAATAGGGAAGCATATGTCTGTTTAAATCCAGGTACCACACTCAAAAGTGGTAATCTTTTTAGTTTAAGTGGTTTACCACGACCGCGGCTCGGTAAATAAGAAGATGTTGATATAAAAAACCGACGTTTTGTTTCCTCGTGAGCTTAAACTCCGCACATATCTTCGTTTATTTTTCTATTTTTCCGATCGAGCTAAATATGATTAAGTTAGCGAGTTTTTTATTTTTGTTACTAATTGTTGGAGGAAAAAGTGCGCAAGAAAACGCAGTTTTGAACTGTCTTGTCGATCAAGACAGCCTCGGGTGTGTCAAAAATTTAACCGACGCCACTTTGGATGCCATTGAACTGAAAGTTACTGGTACCAAGGACAATGTCACTTTCAGCAAAGTTATGGAAAGGACAAGTGGTTTTATTGTTCACGAAATTAGTAATCTTTTTGATGATAATACCAGTAAGTATTCTTCTTATTTTTATCATTAATATACTGATTAAAATTTTTGATAAAATATTCAAAAAAATTATTTCTTCTTTAAGAAGATTGTTTTTGAGTAAAGACATTTTTATTGATGAAATAAACTTAAAATTTCAAGTCAGAACTTAATTTTTACTGCATTGACGCTCAAAATCAATCTAAAATTATTCTTCAATCAATATTTTAATTTTTAAAAGTAATTTCTATTATAATTATCAATTTTTAAGTGCCTAAATGCATTAAAAAATTTTTTTGCACTACATTGAAGCTCAAAATCAATGTAAAAATATTTTTTTACTAATTTTTTAATTACTGGCTAAAATTTTGTCTCTAATATTAAATTAATAGTCTCTGTTAAAGATTTAAAAGAAATTTGAACTATATTGACGCTCAAAATCAATACAAAATTATATTTTAGTCAATATTTCAATTTTTTACAGTTTTTTTTATCATAAATATTAATTTTTAAGTGTCTGTATGCGTTAGAAAATTTTTTTGGACTATATTGACGTTTACAATCAATGTAAAAACACTTTTTTACCAATTTTTGAATTACTGACAGTAATATTTGTCATTATTATTGAATTAATAGTATTTTTTGAAGATTAAAAATGATTTTTGATTATACTGACACTCAAAATCAATGCAAAATTACTTTTTTAATCAATATTTTAATTTTTGACAGTATTTTCATCATAAATATCAATTTTTACGTGTCTAAATACATTGAATAATTATTTTGAACTACATTGACACTCAAAATCAATGCAAATTACTTTTAATCAATATTTTAATTTTTGACAGTATTTTCATCATAAATATCAATTTTACGTTCATGATCAATGTAAAAACATTTTTTTACCAATTTTTCAATTGCTTGTTATAATATTTGTCATTAATATTAAATTAATAGTATTTTTTAAATATTAAAAGTCATTTTTGATTACATTAAGACTCAAAATCAATGTAAAATTATTGTTTGGTCAATATTTCAATTTTTTAAGGTAATTTTTATCATAAATATCACTTTTTAAGTGTCTGTATTTATTAAAAAATTTTTTGAGCTGCATCGTCACTCAAAATCAATGTAAAGTCGTTTTTTAGTCGATATTTTACTTATTTATAGTCATTTTTATTTTTAATGTCAATTTAAAAGTATCTTTACTCACAACATAATATTTTTACATTACATTGCCACTCAAAATCAACACACGGCCATTTTTAGTTAAAATTTCAAATCTTTACAATAAAATTTATCATCAATATCACCATAAAAATATCTTTTTACGCTAAATGACGTTTTTTGAACTGCATCGTCACTCAAAATCAATATACACTCATTTTTAGTAAATAATTCACTAATTCAAGTATCTTTACACAAAAAATAATATTTTTAAATTACATTGACGTTGAAAATCAATGTATTATCATTTTTATATAAATATCTCAGAATCTACTTATCCAATTTGCATAAAATTGAAATGTATTTTAAATTGACACATAGGATCTATAATTATGATAAAAAAAAGTAATAAAAATTAATTATAAATGTTTAAAATATAAAAAAGCGACTCATTACATTGGTAATAATAATAAAAAACAATAATGTAGCACACGAGTAAAGTAAAACTGCAATAAAATAAATAGACGTGAGAAGAATTTAACGATGCCCAACGGGAAGTGGTTTGTCGGTTAATTTATATCATATTTATTAACAACAATAAAAATATTATGTTTTGTTTTAGGAGAAGGAAGAAAAATAAAAATCGGGAAGAAGAAAAAGAAGCTGCTGCACAAACTTCTCCCCTTGTTCCATTTACTCCAGGCGAAGATAAGCTTGATTCTCCAGCTGATCTCGACTCACTTTCAGTTCAAGTTCTTCGCTATCGCGGTGGTGGGCCTGATAATTAATTTCGTCCGGCTGTGGATCGACTTGAAAAAGGGCCATCATCCTTCTAAGGTGATTTATTACGAGCACGCTCAGCACCAGCACCACTACGAGCCGGAGGAGGACCACGGGAGTTACTGGAGGAAAAAAAGGTCGCTCGACCAAAACCAAAGAGACCCAAACCAGCTGGCATACCGAGCCTGGACCAGATAGGTTCATAATTGTTCCAGTCTGAAAATTATTACCGTTACCCAAATTCAATCCGTCAACCATCAAACATTACCTTTTTTTATTTATATTATAATTTATTTATTTATTTATTTATTTATACGGTCAGTTTTTAGGATAAGCATGTACATTATTTTTTGTATTTAATAAAATAATATGTTTATTTATTCCGATGACTTGACTATTTTCCTACGGGAAAGTTGTAATTATTTTTCTTTTTTATTTATTGATACTGTAATTTTATTTTTAATGAGTTACCAAAACTATCTAATTTCAAGTTGAATTTTTTCTAAATCATGAATTTTATTTTTTAATTTATTATAATTATTATTTTTTCTTATTTTTATTGTAATTATAGTTACTATGTGTCAATATTAAGATCACATTAAATTTTTATGAAAATCGGATAAGTAGAACCTGAGATATTGAAAAAAACAAAAAAAGGATTGATTCTGAAGGTCAATGTAATAAAGAAATATTATTCATCGTTTAAAAACACTTTAAATTTTACATTAATGATGAAATTTATTTTAAATTGGTGAATTATTGACTAAAATGAATATACATTGATTTTGAGTGACGATGCAGTCCAAAAAACGTGATTCGGTGTATAATAGTATTTTTATTTGAATAATAACGACAAAGTTTGTTATAAATGTTTGAAATTTGGACAAAAATGGTATTGCATTGATTTTGAGTGTCAATGTAATGTAAGAACATCATTTAGCGGGTAAAGGTACTTATAATTTGACATTGATAATGAAAATTATTGGAAATAAGTAAAACATTGGCTAAAAATGTCTATACATTGATTTTGAGTGACGATGCAGTTTACAAAGCGTTATTTCGCGTATAATAGTATTTTTATTTTGATATTAATGAGAAATTTTATTGTAAATTCTTGAAATATTGACTAAAAATGGCCGGACATTGATTTTGGGTGTCAATGTATTATAAAAATATTATTTTGTGGGGAAAAATACTTTTAATTAGACATTGATAATGAAAAATACTATAAATAAGTGAAGTATTTGATTAAAAAATGAATATGCATTGATTTTAAGTGTCAATGCAGTCTAAAAATATTATTTTGAGGATAAAAACTCCTCAAATTTAATATTAACGATCAAGATTATGATCAAATATTAAAATATTGATAAAAAATTAATAATGTATTGATTTTGCGCATCAATGCAGCTCCAAAATATACTTTAACGTAAAAAAAACCTATAAATTTGATATAAATGATAAATATTATTGCCGGTAATTAAAATATTGACCAAAAAATGATCATGCATTGATTTCAAGTGTCAATGCAGTCTAAAAATATTATTTTACGGATCAAAACACTTGAAATTTAATATTACTATCAAATATTAAAATATTGTTTTAAAATGACAAGGAAAAATCTAATTTAACGTAATAGCAAACACTTTTAATTTGATATTTATGATAACTTTTACTGTCGGTAATTAAAATATTGATTCTGTATTGATTTTGAATGTCAATGTAATGTAAACATATTATTTGTAAGTAAAGATCCTTTCAATTTGGCATTGATAATGAAAATTACTATAAATAAGTCAAAAATTGACTGAAAAATAAATATGCATTGATTCTAAGTGTCAATGCAGTCTTAAAATTTTATTTTGGGGCGAAAAACTTTTAAAATTTAATATTAACGATGAATTATCAAAATATTGATTAAAAATAACAATGCGTTGATATTGAGCGTCAATGCAGCTTAAAAATACAATTGAACTTACAAAAACACTGTTAATTTAATATTAATGATAATTATTACTGTCGGTAATTAAAGTATTGACTAAATAATGATTTTGTATTGATTTTGAGTATAAAAATTTTATTATAATTTTTTCCAATGAATAAATGATGAAAAAAAATAAAAAAATTCCTTAGCATCTGCCTGAAATATTGAGAAGATAAAATCTTAAAAATAAAAATGTATCACCTGCATTTGCGAAGCTAAAAAAATCGTGTGAAGCATTCGAAGAGTACCGGTATGTAAAAAACTCGAGTAGACCATGGTCAATGACCAGGCAATGGCTCCAAGTGGTAAATTTGGCAGATATGCATGAGTATATAAGAATTAAGTATTCAGCGAGTATCAATCACGTTGGAGACACAAGCCGACCTCCATGTGCACCGTGACCAACTAAATTTCGGCCGCAATTGGCTGAATTCCAACCGGCTCTTCGTATTATTACATATTATAATAACAGCCGAGCAATAAGCCTTGAGGACTGAGGATCCTCACCCCATTGATACTCTCTCAGAAGCCACCAGCTCCTTGTTTGTTCAGTATGCAGTGTATTTGCCTCCCGGGGATCTCAAGTACACATTATGTATACTTATCCGCTCATTTACTTATATTTATGTGGTATATGTAGCGTAATTTGGGCATGATGGACGAGATTTGCATCGGGACCTTCAGCAATTCGAGGATCATAAGGCTGTGGCTGCTCGCATACGTGATCCTCCTGCTAATTTTCTGAACACGATCTGTCATTCATCAAATATTCAAGATCCACCGGGGAACTGGCTATAAAACTTCTGCTCTTCTGGAGCAAACCATCAGTCGCATCTGCTTCTTCTTACTAACATTTATTTTACATTTCTTCAAGATGAGTCCCAAGTCGGGCATTTTATTTTTTATTGTGTTTTGTGCTTGTGTCACGCCAATATTCACTCAGAAATTTTCTAGAAGACCTACACCTATTTTCAGAGTAAGTTATTTATTTTCTCTTTTAATTATTTTATTTCTTCTTTACTAAAATTATAAGTTTTAATTTTAATTTTAAATTTCCCGCCATTAAAAAAAATTTTTTTAATAATATTAAGAATAAAAAATTTTTATTAATACAATTGTGAAGAATAAACATTTTTAATTTAAATTTTAAAATTCCAGCCATTAAAAAAAATTAAGAAGAATAAAAAATTTTAAGTTGAATTTTAAATTTCCCGCTATTAAAAAAAAATTTTTTTTTATTTTTTTAATAAAATTAAGAAGAATAAAAAGTTTTAATTTAAATTTTAAATGTCCCGCTATTAAAAAAAATTTTTTTTTAATTTCTTTAATGAAATTAAGAAGAATAAAAACTTTTAATTTAAATTTTTAATTTCCTGCCATTAAATAAAATTTTTTATTAATAAAATAAAGAAGAAATACTTTCATAATAAGCATGCAATGCCATCTATTGATAAAATATTTAACTAAAAAATTGGGAAAGAGCTTTTTTTTGCTGTGTGATGTTGAGACAACGAGCAAAGAGTGTTTTACTATACACGATGCGCAGAAAGTGACTTTTCCACTTTTTTTAATGCAAAAATATACTTTATAAATTATTATAATCAATATAATCATAAAATAAGTGACTAATTTTAATATTTTTCAGGAAAATATGCCCGAATTACTTTTACCGAGCAACGCTTCACTAATTAGAGAAAATATTGTCGACACTTTTTCTTGCGAGAACCGAATTTACGGGTACTACGCAGATATCGATAATGAATGCCAAGTTTTCCACGTGTGCATGCCCCAAAATCGTGGCTCGCGTCGTTGGAGTTTTATTTGTCCTAGTGAAACAGTTTTTAACCAGGTAATAATAAATATTAATTAATTATAATTTAAATTCTGGAATTAATTTTTATTTTTTTACTCTAGGCAACATTTGTATGCACGAGAATAAACGAATCGATTCCCTGCGAAGAGTCGGAGCAGTACTACGTCCTGAACGAAGAAATCGGGAAGGAAGAACCGGAACCAGAGAACGAGACCAACGAAGTTGAAGAGAACCCAAGCTCCCAAGAACCTTCCTACGCGCCCGCAAACGGGTACACCAACGAGCTGCCTTCCGTGACACCATTCTCGAGAAGAAATCCCAGGCCGAGAGTTCTCCGGCGCAGAGGAAAAAACTCACGGTTTGATACCACTCAGCCGAATGTAATTTCAACGACTCCGCTTAATTTTTAATTTTTAAATAAAAATTCTTTTGATTGAAAATGTTTTTTTCTTTATTTTGTTACAATACAAACATTATAAATAGTGTATAAAATATCGAGGCTATAATATCTATTAAGTATTTTTATATATAGGTTCCCGGAAAAGAAGCCAACTTTTTTTTATTAATCAGCCTGATTATCATAGATAAATTATTACCATTTTTATAAGCATGTTTACACAATTGTCCCAAGCCTGGTGTATTTACATTATAAACACATCTTTTATTACTAGGGTCTGTGGATATTTACTTTTTTTAATAGCTTTGGTATTTTATTGAAATTTATGTTAAGTTAGATCAATTTAAAAAAAAGGTCGAAGATATATTTGGAATATTTAGAGAATTTTTTATAAAAAATTTTTTTTATTCAAAAATTTCACTTTATTTAATAATGAGTTTTATTAAATTGAACTGTACTTTCTTAACTATTAACATTTTTAAAGATATAAGCTCATTCCGATGTTATACTCATCAAGAGCTTTCATTTGAGTACCCACATGCATTTTTGATATATTTTTCATATATACATATATATAATATATATTTTAAAGATATAAGCTCATCTCGATGTTACACTCATCAAGACCTTTCATTTGAGTACCCACATGCATTTTTGATATATTTGTCATATATACATATATATGTTATACATGTAAATATATGAAAAATTGATGTGGGTACTCAAATGAAAGGTCTTGATGAGTATAACATCAAGATGAGCTTATATCTTAAAAAATGTCAATATTTCACAAGATATTTGTTAAAATGTCCTTTAATTTCTTAAATATTAACATTTTTAAAGATATAAGCTCATCCTGATGTTACACTCATCGAGAACTTTCATTTGAGTACCCACATGCATTTTTGATATATTTTTCATAAATCCATATATATAAATATATGAAATATATAAAAAATTGATGTGGGTATTCAAATGAAAGGTCTCGATGATTATAATATCAAAATGAGCTTATATCTTTAAAAATGTCAATATTTCACAAGATACAATTACAATTTCTTAATTATTGACATTTTTGAAGATATAAGCTCATCCTGATGTTACACTCATCAGGAGCTTTCATTTGAGTACCTACATGCATTTTTGATATATTTTTCATACATACATATATGTAATATATATAAATATATGAAATATATGAAAAATTGATGTGGGTACTCAAATGAAATGTCTTGATAAGTGTAACATCAGGATGAGCTTATATCTTTAAAAATGTCAATATTTCACAAGATACAAGGTCATTTCTTAATTAACTATTGAGTGCAAGACACTACCGTGTTTCTAATCCATAAAAATAATAAATACCCACGTACAACTTAATATTATAAATATTTTATGTACAAGCGATATGTAATTGATATTGGTCTGCTTAAAAGCGACTTAAATTATAAAAAAAAATGATTAATTTAAATAAAAAAAAAAGAAATTTAGAGTGCTGAAGAGCACAATTCTTTAAAAAATCGGAATCTTTGGACAACTAGCCATACTCAAAGACAGGCGTGGCGTCTTGATATAAAATATGTATCGAAAACAACAAATTTATCAACAATCGTTATACTCTTATATATACAAACAAACAAAACGTATTTAAAATAAAAAAAAAAAAATAATTACGCTTCGGAGTCACGAGTTAGCTCGGTCTCGATTTCCTCAGGAGTCCGAAGATCAATTGCGAATTTCTTAACCGAAGGAACTTTCCCGTCTTTGAGTGCCTTGATGGCGTGGGAATAAATTTGGAAGGCTGTTGCCAAAGCGTAAGTCATCTGCCGAGCGTGGTATTTAGACTCACACACGAACCCGTGGCACTCGAAGGGGGAAATTTTGCGAAAATTTCCCGAGTCACGGACAATTATCATCGAGAAGACGCGCGTGTACACTAGGTCTTGCACGCCGTAGGATATTGTCTCGATGGGGTAAATTTTGCGGATAATGTTGGTGCCTTCTGCCTTTCTTGCGTAGGGAACAAGAGTCACACCTTCCGTCGAGACGATCAGTTTCATCAGCGGGAGCGAGCCTGTCGGTAATGACTTCGCTAAGTCTACCATGTTATCAACTGGCTTTCGCGTGTGTTTTATTCCCCAGAGACCACGTGCGTCTTCAGAGCCCAGGTATTTTACTTGGAACACTTGTGGTAGATCTTCTGAATTCTCGAACACATTTTTGTCCACTGACAGGTTTGATAACCCTGTAATTAGACTTCTGTCTTGCGAAGATAGAGGTGTCAGGTGTTCTGTTCTCATTTCTTCTTTCTAGAAAAAAAATTTTTTTATTTCTTTTTTAGAAAATTTATTTATTTCTTCTTTTTAATATAATTCATTTATTTCTTCTTTTATAACTAAATATTAAAAAGAAATTTAAAAATAATTTATTTATTTCTTCTTTTAAAAAAAATTTATTTATTTCTTCTTTTATAATTAAATATTAAGAAGACTTATAAAAATAATTAATTTGTTATTTCTTTAAAAAAATTTTATTAATTTATTTCTTTTTTTATAATTAAACATTAAGAAGAAATTTTAAAATAATTTATTTATTTCTTCTTTAAAAAAAAATTTAGTTATTTCTTCTTTTATAATTAAATATTAAGAAGACTTATAAAAATAATTAATTTGTTATTTCTTCTTTAAAAAAATTTTATTAATTTATTTCTTTTTTTATAATTAAATATCAAGAAGAAATTTTAAAATAATTAATTTATTTTTTCTTTAAATAATTTATTAATTATTTCTTCTTTAAAAAAAATTTATTTCTTCTTTTATAATTAAATATTAAGAAGAAATTTAAAAATAATTAATTTGTTATTTCTTCTTTAAAAAAATTTATTTATTTCTTCTTTAAAAAAAATTTTTTTTTCTTTAAATAATTGATTAAATAATCATAATAGAAATGAATAATTATTGAAGAAATGCAAAAATAATGTACTTATTTCTTCTTTACAAAGTAATTAATTGAATTATTGAACAATTTGATAAAAAAATCAAAAGAAGAAATGAATAGTTAGTAAAGAGTGTAAAAATGACTACTATATATATTTCTTCTTTATAAAATAATTAAAAAAAAAATTAAATTCAAAGAAGAAATAAAAAATTATTGAAGAAATATAAAGATAACAAATTTATTTATTTCTTCTTTATAAAATTTATTTATTTTTTCTTCTTTATATTAAAAACTAATTTATTTCATCTTTTATAATTAAACATTAAGAAAAAATTTAAAAATAATTAATTTATTATTTCTTTTTTAAAAATTTTTTTTTCTTAAAATAATTGATTAAATAATCATAAAATAATTAAATTAAAAGAAAAAATGAATAATTATTGAAGAAATGCAACAATAATGTATTTATTTCTTTTTTATATAGTAATTAATTTAATTATTGATTAATTTAAAAAAAAAATTAAAAGAAGAAATAATTAGTTATTGAAGAAATGTAAAAATAACTAATTTACATATTTCTTCTTTTAAAATAAATTATTTAAATTATCAAAAGAAGAAATTATTGATTAAATAATTATAAAATAATTAAATTGAAAGGAGAAATACATAATTATACAAGAAATGCAAAAATAATGTATTTATTTTTTCTTTACAAAGTAATTAATTTAATTATTGAATAATTTGAAAAAAAATTAAAAGAAGAAATGAATAGTTAGTGAAAAAATGTAAAAATAACTAATTTATATATTTCTTCTTAATAAATTAATTTATTTCTTCTTTAAAAAAAAAATAAATTAAAAGAAGAAATATAAAAATAAGAAATATTGTTATTTATTTATTGTTTAAATAATTTAAAAATATTTAAATAAAAAGAAGAAATAAATCGTTAGTGAAGAAATGTAAAAATAACTTATATATTTCTTCTTAATAAAATAATTAATTCATTCCTTCTTTAATAAAAAAAATTAAATCAAAAGAAGAAATATAAAAGTAACAAATATTGTTATTTATTTATTGTTTAAATAATTTAAAAATATTAAATTAAAAAGAAGAAATAAATCGTTAGTGAAAAAATGTAAAAATAACTAATTTATATATTTCTTCTTAATAAATTAATTTATTTCTTCTTTAAAAAAAAATAAATTAAAAGAAGAAATATAAAAATAAGAAATATTATTATTTATTTATTGTTTAAATAATTTAAAAATATTTAAATAAAAAGAAGAAATAAATAGTTAGTGAAAAAATGTAAAAATAATTAATTTATATATTTCTTCTTTATAAAATAATTTTTAAAAAATTAAAATAAAAGAAGAAATATAAAAATAACAACTTTGTCTCCTTCTTTATAAAATAATTGATATTTTTATTTATTGAATAATTAAATAATTTAAAATAAGAAGAAAAAATATAAAAAACTTACTCGATTAGACTGAGGAGACTTGTAGTGATACTGAACAACGTTTGGTGAGTTTGAAGTGTCCCGAATGACTGAGGCCTCCGGAGCTGGACGTTGTTGTACGTTAGCTTGGGCACTTCCGGTTTCCGGTATAACTCCTACTCCAGAAAAACCTCCTGCGCTTCGTCCTGACACGCCTTCTGGCTCAGTTCCGAGTTTTAGGGGCATAGGGTGTTCGCAGGCCCGTCTGAGTACTCGCGGGTCCCTTCTGGTGTACCCAAACTCCTCGCCGCTCATCTTCCTGCAAACAACTGATTATTTAACTTCTACTTAACGTTAATTTCATTACATCGCAATCGTCAGAAAAACCGAGTGATAACATTCTTATCTTCCTTGGAGATTAGATTTTACTATCTGGTGATTTTTATTCGCAATATAATAAACTCGGTTATAGTTTAGGAATTTTAATCATTAATTGTAATTAAATTATAATGATTAATCGTGATGATGATGATGATGATGACGAAAATAGCGAGCTGGAGATTGAGTTTCTCTATTTAGTCCGGGGCAACAGCTGTTACTCTGGATGAAGTTTTATAAAAGCACGTGCGAGAGTCTTGCACCTTGCACCTGACCTAACCAATTCGTCGTGGGTTTTTTTTTATTTTACCGGCCGGATACAACGCCCTCGATACCCTAAAATAATACTTGTTCGTGTTTAAGTAAATAACGTTTATGCCAGTTAATATTTCGGTTGCTTTTATTTTTAATTAATTTTTTATTTTTATTCAATGACTTTTAGAGTTGTTACTTTTTTAGTCAAAATTTTATATTTTAGAAGAATTTTTAGTAAAAAATGATTTTTAAAGATATTTTAATTAACTAAAAAAAAAATTCTTTAACAAGAACTTTATTTTTAATAATATTAAAATAATTTTTTATTGAAAGATAATTTTTAAAATTAATTTCATAATAACCTCGCAAGGCCATCTATTGATAATATTTTGAATTATAAAATTTTAAAGGGGATTTTTGAGTAACTATGAGGTTGAGGCAACGAACAAAAAGTTTATTCTAAAACACGAGTGCAGAAAATGCCTTATTGAATGAATTTTTGATTAAAAATTTATTATTAAAATATTTTATTAATTAAAACTACAGCTATCTTGCAGTCACTAAGTGACTGCCGTAATTTGTGAACTATAAATAAATAAAATTTTGCTTTAATAAATAATGAATTTTGTTAAATTGCACTGTACTTTCTTAAATATTGACTTTTTTAAAGATAAAAGCTCATCCCGATGTTATACTCATCAAGACCTTTTATTTGAGTACCCACATGCATTTTTGATATATTTTTCATATATACATATATATAATATATATAAATATATGAAATATATGAAAAATTGATGTGGGTACTCAAATGAAAGCTCTTGACAAGTGTAGCATCGGGATGAGCTTATATCTTTAAAAGTGTCAATAGTTCACAATATACAAGGTCATTTCTTAATTATTGACATTATTTTTAAGATATAAGCTCATCCCAATGTTATACTCATCAAGAGTTTTCATTTGAGTACCCACATGCATTTTTGATATATTTTTCATATATACATATATATAATATATATAAATATATGAAATATATGAAAAATTGATGTGGGTACTCAAATGAAAGCTCTTGATGAGTGTAATGTCAGAGTGAGCTTATATCTTCAAAAATGTCAATAGTTTACAAGATTTATTTTTTAAAATACCCTTTACTTTCTTAAATATTGACATCTTTAAAGATATAAGCTCATCTCGATGTTATACTCATCAAGAGCTTTCATTTGATTACCCACATGCATTTTTGATATATTTTTCATATATACATATATATAATATATATAAATATATAAAATATATGAAAAATTGATGTGGGTACTCAAATGAAAGGTCTTGATGAGTGTAACATCTGGATGAGCTGATATCTTTAAAAATGTCAATAGTTCACGAGATAAAAGGTAATTTCTTAATTATGTACCTAGAGAGAGCATTTTCGAATGCAGCCTAAATACTTATCATAACAGACACAAAATTTTGTTATTCTTTTAATAATATAGATGATATATTTACTAATAAAAATTTTCATAATTAATAAATTTTTTTGCAAAATATTTTTAAAATGAATTATTAAAAAAAAATAAAAAACAAAACTATTAATTATAAATTACGTTGACCGTTGATAATTACACAAAAAAAGTATGTACATAGAACCGGGATTGTGTTACACTGGTTGTGCCTGAATAATTACCATAAACACTGTCTATAGAGGGTGAGGTCGTTATCTCTCTAGCTTATAACCATAATATGTTATGTATTGGAGTGTAGAGTACAGGAAGTGAGTCAGGTGAGCTGGATAGTTGTCAGTTTGAATTAAAGATTCTCATTAGCATTCTACGTTACCGCAGGTGATCATTTAACGCCTACTATTTGAACGGTTTTTTACTAAAAAATTCCCACGAAATTTAAACTCTTGCAATCACCAATCACTGACGTGTAATTATTAATTTATCATTTATTGTTATATAACAAAAAATATATATTTTAAACAAAACCGAGAGTAGTTTCTGTTTACAAACAAGTCTGGGTTTTTATTAGTCCGTGTGCAAAGACAATTACGGGATGCAGGAAATGACGGCGATGGCAAACGGTCGCCGGAAGTGCACTCGGCCGCGACTCATCTACAAGAGTAACGTCCACATTCGCTCGTGCGTTGCCAAATTTTTAAAAGATTTGTTATTTGTCACTTTTACACTTTTTTTATGCTACAAATAATTTTATTGTCTAATTATCTGTCGGAGGCTTATCGGAAGACTCTTATCTTCATTAAATAAAAAAAATTTATGAGTCTACTACAATAATATATTTTACTCTATTACTTTTTAATATTAAATCTTTGAATTAATATTTTATAAATTTTTAATTAACTTAAATTTTAAATATTTAATTACACTTTTGATTTATTGAATTAAAAAAAATTTTTTTTCATTAATGAAGAATATTAAATTATTTTATATTAAAATTTTAAATAAAATTATTTTATACTAAAATTTTTAATAAAAATTTTTTAAAAATTTTATTTAAAATTAAAAAAAAATTTTAATATAAAAAAATTTTTATTCAAAATTTTAAATAAAATTATTTTATACTCAAATTTTTAATAAAAATTTTTTAAAAATTTTATTTAAAATTAAAAAAAAATTTTTATATAAAAAAATTTTAGTATAAAAAAAATTTTTATTAAAAATTTTAAATAAAATTATTTTATATTAAAATTTATTAAAAATTTTAAATAAATTTTTGTTATACTAAAATTTTTTTTTTAATTTTTTATATCAAAATTTTTTTTTAATTTTAAATAAATTTTTTTTATATGTTTCACAATTAAAAGTACCAAAAAATAATCTTAAATTTTTATTTAATCTTCTTTAAATTAGTTAAAAAAATATTTATTTACCTTAATGTTATAATTTTAGGAAATGAAGATGATATTTAGTATTTTTACTAACAAATAGACATGACGACCGCCACTGAAGGTATCTGATGATAAAATGAACGTGAAACTGACATGAACAAGAGACATAAGCTTTAAAATAAAAAAAGGCTACTGTAATTGATTACATACCGTATCACCTAATACAACAACATTAATTTAAATCCGGAAAAGACTTTTTCTTTGTATTGTCACTATGTAACGACAATAAGTCATGTCATTATTTTTACTGTCTAAAATTATTTGAAAATAATAAATAAAATAATTTTTTTTTAAGTTAATAATTAGTAAAATTAAAGAAGAAATAATTTTTATTATTAAAAATTTTTTTAAGAAGAAATGCAAAATTAATTAATATTAAAAAATGTAATAAATAATTTTTTAAAATTAATAAATAATAAAATTAAAGAAATAATTTTTATCCAAAAATATAAAAAAAAATTTTTTAAAGAAGAAATTTGAAATTAATTAATATTAAAAAATTAAATAAATAATTTTTTAAAGTTAATAATTAGTAAATTAAAAGAAGAAATAATTTTTATGCAAAATAAAAATTTTTTTAAAGAAGAAATGAAAAATTAATTAATAATTAGTAAAATTAAAGAAGAAATCATTTTTATGCAAAAATATTTTTTTAAGAAGAAATGTAAAATTAATTAATTTTAAAAAATAAAATTAATAATTTTTATGCAAAAAGAAAAAAAAAATTTTTTTTAAGAAGAAATGTAAAATTAATTAATATTAAAAAATTATTTATTCAATTTTTTGAAGTTAATAAATAATAAAATTAAAGAAGAAATGTAAAATTAATTAATTTTAAAAAATAAAATGAATAATTTTTATGCAAAAATATTTTTAAAAAAATTTATTTTAAGAAGAAATGTAAAATTAATTAATATTAAAAAATGTAATAAATAATTTTTTAAAATTAATAAATAATAAAATTAAAGAAGAAATAATTTTTATGCAAAAACATTTTTAAAAAATGTTTTTTTAAGAAGAAATGTAAAATTAATTAGTAAAATAAAAGAAGAAATGATTTTTATAAAAAATAACTTTAACAAAGGTTAAAAAAAAATAAAAAAAGTTACTGTAATTGATTACATACCGTATCACCTAATACAACATAAATTTAAATCCGGAAAAGACTTTTTCATTGTATTGTCCCAATGTAGCAACAATAATTCATGTCGTTATTGTTATTGACTGTCTAAAATGATCTGAAACTAAAATAAAAAAAAAAAAAATAAGTATATATTTGTTACGCAATAGTATTTGAGGGAACACAACACGCATACGTTAGGTTTTTACAGTGGAATTGTATATTAGTATACAGAGTTACTCCGGTTTCATAAGTCACTTTATAATCTTTCTTTCTCTTTCTCTTTTTCTTATTTTACTCTCGTGTGTGCAATTTATAATTAATTATTTAATACCAAAGGATTACCAGACGTGAGAATATTTTTTAGTTTCCACGTGCGACAACTCTACTCCGAGTATTACATTTTTGTGTGAAAAGAACATACATTTTTTTCATTATTTTAATTGCATATGTCTTACTGTTGTTGTTATTAAATAAATATTCATATTTTTTAGGTATTTCTTAAACGAGAGCCAACAAAAGGAGCTGTTCTTATTCTGTCACGGCTCGTTTAATTCCAATGCCTCCAAACTCTCAAGATTTTTTTTTTTTTTTTTTTTTTTTTTTTTCAAATTAATACAAGCGCTATTGTCAACAGCCTTGGATCGAAGATTAATATTCCAACCCTATAATTTTTATATTAGATTTTCCGCTTTTGATTCTAATATTTTTACCGTCAATTATTGTTTTATTTGCATAAACGCTTTATATTTTTTTATATTTCTTCTCTGCAGGCAAGAAAAAATTTTTTTACATTTTTTTAATTAAATTTTTTCTCTTAAAAAATTAAATATTCATTTTTTTAATTAATTTAAATTAAAAATTTAATATTAATAATTAATTATAAATATTTTTTTTTAACTAATTAAGCTAAAAAAAAATTATTTATCATTTTTTTATTCAATCTTTTATGAGAAGAAATTTAATATTAATTTTTTCAATTAAATTTAATAATTTATTAAAGAAGAAATCATTTTTATTAAAAATTTCAATTGAAAAATTCTAATTTTTTATTCGAAAAATAAAAATTAAATAAAATAATATTTTTTTTTAATTAATTAAATTAAAAAAAATTTTTTTATAGTTTTTTTATTCAATTTTTTATGAAAAAAAAATTTAATATTAATTTTTTAAATATTAAATTTAAAAATTTATTAAAGAAGAAATTTAATATTAATTTTTTTATTAAATTAAAAAATTTAGTAGAGAAGAAATAATTTTTATTAAAATTTTAATTGTAAAATTATAATTTTTTATCTTAAAATTAAACAAAAAATCAATAATTGAATAAAAAAAAATTTTTTTTAACTAATTAAGCTAAAAAAAACTTATTTATAGTTTTTTATTGAATTTTTTATGAAAAGAAATTGAATATTAATTTTTTTATTAAATTAAAAAATTTCTTAAAGAAGAAATAATTTTTATTGTTAAATAATAATTTTGTATTTTAAAATTAATAATTAAATTAAAAAATATTTTTTTTAAACTAATTAAGCTATAAAACATTTATTTATAGTTTTTTGAATCAATTTTTTATGAGAAGAAATTTAATATTAATTTTTTTAATTATTAAATTTAAAAATTTATTAAAGAATAAATATTTTTTATTAGAAATTTTGATTTTAAAATTAATAATGAAATAAAAAAATATTTTTTTTAAACTAATTAAGCTAAAAAAAAATGTATTTATAGTTTTTTTATTCAATTTTTTATGAGAAGAAATTTAATACTAATTTTTCAAATTATTAAATATAAAAATTTATTAAAGAAGAAATAATTTTTATTAAAAATTTTAATTGTAAAATTGTAATTTTTTAAACTAATTAATCTTTAAAAATTTGTAAAAAAATTTTTTACCAATAAAAAAATTGTAAGAAAAGAAAAACAAATGAGTTAATGATTAAATAAAAGTAAAAATTTATCGAATGATCAGTTGAATCAAAGTACAACTGTTTTCACGGGTACAGAGCACCGATTTCACAAGAAGGGATTCGTGTTACGATCTTCCTCTACATCTTAGATCGCGTGAATCTCCAAGGAACATCAACATTGAGAATAAGCGAATAAGCCAAACAAGAAAGAACAAGAAACAAGACCAGGCTGTTTATTTCCTCTACAATAAACCATACCTCGGATATTTTAATCAAAGGTGGTGGATGTCTGCTGGAGGGGTGCAATTGTGCTGTGAGATACTCCTCTGAGAGGGGCTCTCAGATTTTCCCCCCGACTGCCGATTCTTCTTGGGCCTTATATATACCACCTCTTGCAGAGCATCTTCAAGACAATACTGATATTACACGAGTCTCTGTTTGTTGTTTCTCCTCTATTTTTATCCAAGTATATTAGTGAATAAATAAATAAATAAATAAATACTAGTGAATAAATTGTTACAGATGATCTCCAAATTTATTTACGCGCTTGTGCTCATCGCTGGTACCATTTTATATCAGTCAACGCTTGCGGTAAGTTTTGTATTGCCTCAAAATTAAATATCAACATATTTTCAAGTCAATGAAACTTCTCACGTTGCTACGCAACAATTACATGCGTGATCCCGTCACTTAATTAATTATTACGCGAGCATTCTCTTAAATAATCTCTTCTTTATTGTAAAGTAGAAACTCTTACTTGATTTTTTAAATTTATTTTTTCACACCGACAATCGATCGTAAAAAAGTTTAATAAAACCAAAACCTGGGGAAGTTTTTAAAAGTGTTGTGGAGCAGTCGAGTATGAAGGATGCGCAATCCTATTCATTTTCACCGGAAGAACTACAACAATATAAATGTTGCTCCAATCAGAGAGATAAATACCGAGCATTTGGTTATATTACCCTCATAAAAATAATAATATTCTTGATTTTTTTATTAATATGATTTAATAAAAAATTTGGTAATCATTTTTTAGATTAAAATACCGCTATTAATAATTAGATTAAAATTATGTCACTTGATTATTTTTTTTAACAAATTGAATTTCTACATGGCAATTTTTTTTTATTATAATAAAGCCGAAATTTTTGATTTTGCTTAATTTATTAAATTAGAACTAAAAAATATGTTGAAAAAAATTGCACTTATAATTTTTTAACTTTTTTATAAATGAAAAATTTTTTTTTCATTTTTTTAATAAAAAAAATTATAAAAATTTTTAGATGGCTTCATTTTTTTTTTATGAAAATTAAGTTAGTGGACACTCAAAAATTTTTGATTTTTTTTAATTAAAAATTAGAACTAAAAAACTATTTTTAAAAAATTCTGTGTAATTTTTTAAATTTTCTACATGTGAAAATTTTTGTTTTAATTTTTTAAAAATTATTTTTAATAAAATAAAAATTTTCAAGTGTCGGCTAATACAATTCTCATTTTTTTTTGCCATAATTTATTAAATATCTGATATTGATAATAATAAAAAAAAAAATAAAAGAACAATACCTCTTCCGGTAAGAAGCAACAATATAATTTTACTCTTTTTTTTTGCCCGTAAATATTTATCAGATATTGCGCAGTTAATTTCGAAATGTATTTTTATTATTTCCAGCAAATTGACGGATACAGACCTGGAATCGACTACCCCGTTTACAACTCAGTGCCCCCGGGCCTGGGGTTCAACTGCGGGGGGAAATTGCCAGGTTATTACGCAGATCCAGAAGCTAGATGTCAAGTTTGGCACTGGTGTCTTCCCAGCGGTCAGATGTTCTCTTTTCTTTGTCCAAATGGCACCGTTTTTAGCCAAACTACCCGAGTCTGCGATTGGTGGTTCAAGGTAACTTATATATCTCTGAAAAATTAATTTTTTAATTTTATTTAATAATTAAATTTCTTTTAAAAAATACCATTTTTTTTTATTTAAAATTACATGTCAATTTTTTTTGCTATAATTTATTTACTAAAAAAATTATCAAATATCTGCTAAATTAATTTATGAAAATTAAGTTAGCCATCTAAAAATTTTTAGAATTTTGTTTTATTGAAAAAATCATTACAAAAAAAAATTTTTAAATTTTAATTTGTAAAAAATAGGAAAAACTGTAAGTGCAATTTTTAAAAAACATTTTTTAGTATTATAATTAATTTTCATAAATATTAGTATAGTTAATGACATTAAAATTTAGCAGTCGCTAGAGAATTTTTCAATTTTTTTTTTAACAAAAAAATTTGTTCTAAAAAATTATTTTAAAAAAATTGCATTTCTAATTTTTTAAAATCTTTACGTCAATTTTTTTTTTCATTTTTTTTTGCTATAATTTATTTGTTAAAATTATTTTTAATTATCAAATATCTACTAAATTAATTTATGAAAATTAAGTTAGCCATCTAAAAATTTTTAGAATTTCTTTTTTTATTGAAAAAATCATTACAAAAAAATTTAAAAAATTTTCATTTGTAAAAAATTTAAAAAACTGTAAGTGCAATTTAAAAAAAATATTTTTTAGTATTATAATTAATTTTCATAAATATTAGTATAGTTAATGAAATTAAAATTTAGCAGTCACTAGAGAATTTTCAAATTTTTTTTAACAAAAAAATTTGGTTCAAAAAAATTATTTTTAAAAAATTGCATTTTTAATTTTTTTAAATTTTTACACGTCAATTTTTTTTCTCATTTTTTTTTGCTATAATTTATTTGTTAAAATTATTTTTAATTATCAAATATCTGCTAAATTAATTTATGATATTAAAGTTAACTATCACTTAATTAATTTCTAATTTTATTTAATAATTAAATTAATTCTAATAAATTATTTAAAATAATTGCATTTGTAATTTTTTAAAATTTCTACATGTCAATTTTTTTTTTACCATAATTTATTTGTTATCTAAAAATTATGCTAATATTTAAATTAATTTTCATAAATATTAGCATAATTAATTTAATTTTTTCTTTTTTAGGTCGACTGCAATGACTCGCCAAGACTCTACGGTATCAATGATGACTTGTATCGAGACGTGAACGGCAACAGAATATAAAAACAGATATTTATTTATGTTAAAATTGTACTATAATAAAAAATACTAGTAAAATATTTGCCGTCTAAAACATTTACTTCCAACCTTACCGGTAGCTGTACAGAGCGCTTGCGCGCCGGCGCCATTACACGCGACCAGCATTACCGACATTTTGTTTTACATTTAATGCGAAGAGTATTTGTATTTAATTTATTATAAATGTAAAAGTAAGTTTATATTGTTATATTTTTAATTAATAAAAATTTCTCAATAAAAATAATTAAAGAATGAGCGTAATAATGAATTTATTTAAATATAAATAGAATAATAAAGCATGAGAAAGGAAACTAATGTGGGAAAAATGGAAGATAATATTATTGAATATAATGATAAAAAATATTAAATCTGTAAGATTTATTTATTTATTTATTTATAAGAAAATGTGTTTATTGTAGCGCTTTCGTGTGAATGTCGATCGAGGTCGGTAGTAAGAACAGAAAGATATATATAATATATAATGTTGGCGATTTCTTGGCATGATTGGGCAATAGAAAGTGAGTGGCTGGACGTAGAGTGGTATAGTGATTGGTCTCGCCTCGCCCGATATTCAAAACTTTAAATACAAATATATAAATCTGTAATCAACCATGATTGTACTATTTATGTGGTTAACATGCACTATTTATCCGGTGATCAATCACCAGCCTTTAAGATTAAAAAGAAAGTCGTCAAAATGACAATCCGATGGCGCGCAACTATTTTTTATTTTAATTACCAACAAAATAAAATTGTTTTTATTTAAACTCCAGGCACGTAAAACACCAACAAGGCTTTATCATTGGAATTTTAATTTAAATATCTATAGATTTAAAACGGTGTGAGTGAATTTGGAAACGAGTTATCCAAGACAGGTCTTCTTTTGCCCGGTTATTATTTTTATTTTTATTTATTAACAAACGAACCCAACAGCCGTAGCCATTAACAGGGTTAATAATCTTTAAAAAGTAGTTTTTAAAATTATTTTTCTACTGACAAAGAGAACCAAAAAGAGAAAAAATTAAATAACATATTCGAATTGCATCAATCCCTTGACAATTACTCGAGCAGGTGAGCATAAAGATGAAAATAACAAAAAGAAAATATACACGGAAATAAGTAAATTGTAATATTCACTCGGATTCCGGTTAATTTGTTATAGTTTCAAACAGTAAAGCGGACATCGGGGTGGCAAAAATATAAATATTACAAAACTTAATGTAGAAAGTATAAAAGCCAAAATTTATAATTTAATATCCAAAATAAGTGATTAGTAGTTGTCACTATAGACTGTTTTATCTTAAAAAATTACAGTTTCAAACAGTAAAAATTGCCATTTTAATATATAGTCGATATTATGAGAAGGGGAACTCAGATGAAAGAGAAGGGGGTCTCACTCTGGGAGAATTTAACATTTGAAACAGTAAAAATTATACTTTTAAAATATACATTTTACCAGTCCAAGCAAGTCAATAATTACAGTTTGATTTTTAGCGTTGCGTTTAAAATTTGCCATTTTACTTTGTAAATATTGAGGTTGCTTGTATTAGAAATTTACTAACTTTATTTTATACTTTTTACATATCATTGCGATCATTTTTTAGGTACCAAATGATAAATATCAAAGTCTGAATTGTTAATTATTATACTTAAACATTTTAGACATTTACATAGCGAATATTACTGTTTAAAATAGTATTTTCTTCCATGTAAAAAGTAAATTGTAACGTTTAAATGGTAAATATTATAAAGTGAATAGTAAAATCACGATTTTACTGTTTGAAATGGTAATTTTTAGCAGTTGATCATTACTTTATTTATTACAGTTTACTTTTTTCCGTGTAGAAAGTGTAAAAGCCACAATTTATAATTCAATATCGAAAATGTGATTAGTAGCTGTCACTATAGTAAATAACGACTGTTTTATCTTAAAAAATTACAGTTTCAAACAGTAAAAATTGCCATTTTAATATATAGTCGATATTATGAGAAGGGGGACTCAGATGAAAGAGAAGGGGGTCTTACTCTGAGAGAATTTAACATTTGAAATAGTAAAAATTATACTTTTAAAATATACATTTTAACAGTCCAAGCAAGTCAATAATTACAGTTTGATTTTTAGCGTTGCGTTTAAAATTTGCCATTTTACTTTGTAAATATTGACGTTGCTTGTATTAGAAATTTACTAACTTTATTTTATACTTTTTACATATCATAAGATCATTTTTTAGGTACGAAATGATAAATATCAAAGTCTGAATTGTTAATTATTATACTTAAACATTTTAGACATTTACATAGCGAATATTACTGTTTAAAATAGTATTTTTTTCCATGTAAAAAGTAAATTGTAACGTTTAAATGGTAAATATTATAAAGTGAATAGTTAAATCACGATTTTACTGTTTGAAATGGTAATTTTTAGCAGTTGATCATTACTTATTATAAATCGACTGTTATTTATTAGAGTTAACTTTTTTCCGTGAGCCCTTGTAGTTATGATTTAACGCCATTATAAATATTGTTGATCTTCAGCTTCAGCAAACAAGTATTTGCAGTTTATTAATGACATATTGAAGCTAAAAATATAACAATGAAGACATTTGAATGGAATTTGCGTAGGCAAAATCTCGTTTGATATTTAATAATATTTATTAAAAGTTGTTATTGTTCTAGACTTTCACTCATCGAAGGGCAATTAAACGAGAATTATTTTAATAATTGGTGATTAGAGATTAGATAGTAATGAAATAGCGATGAGTGGGAGTAAATTACGGCACTTGACACCAAGAGAAGATATTAAAAAGCGGTACCAGATACTTCGACGCCACTGTTTGCCTTTATGGTGTTGCACACACATCAAACCCGTAAAGTTGAGTTGATCTGAGAAAAGAAAGGTGCAATACACGTATAAACACCAGGTAAATGTACAAACAGTACGCCAATGCTTCTCAAGTCTTGTCTTATCCCCACCGAGGTGTTTATCCTCGATGTAGAAAGCTCGTAGAGCCTGGACACAACCCACCATCAACTCCTGGGGTTTTCCACTTCCATTCCCATTCGGTTTTAGTATCAAGCCGGCCTTAACGCCGCGAGAACTCCAATATTTTCTTCATAAATCGCTTATGAGTTTGTGATTTACTTTTTTATTTAAACTCTGTGCTTCAACAATTCAAATTGTTTTGCTAAGTGAATTAGAATAAAATTCTTAAACTGTTATTAATTAATCTAAGGACCAAAACGGTGAGATTAATGTGAGCGCCAAAGTATCTAAAGACAACCGAGGAAAAGAGAGAAACTCTTGAGAGAGGTCCGACATTATTTATTTCTACTCTCTATAAGTATTGTTAATTATTTTTTTATTATAAGAAACTTTTCATCATTTTTTAAAGTTTGTTTTTTATTAAGCGTTCACTTTAAACGCAAATGTTCCACTTTAAAGTAGAGATGTTGGATTGCGACACGTTGTTTTTCGTCACCCTGATAAAACTAATGTTTAATATTTTAATACCGGGATTATTAAAGCGAAAAGGAAGCATTTGGTAGACTGAACACATTAATAGTAATGAAAAAAAGAAAGGAATCCTTTATAAAGTCATTGACTTGAGAAAAATTATCCTTATCAATTAAAATTTTCCATCACGTTTGACCTTTACCGGACCGTTACCCAAAAGTAAACTCTTCCGGTGTAACTAACGGATTTGTTGAGTAATATTGAACTATTGATTGAAAAAGTTAGTTTAAAAATTGATTAAAAATCTAAATATCAAGTCGCAAGGTTACTTTCACCATTTGTGCGAGAGGTGGTTAATTTTATTCTTAAATAAGGCAGCAACTGTCGTAACGCGGAAGTTACTTGGAATGTTGACAACAGTGGTCAGTCCTAAGACCCAAGGTTACTTGTCCTTGGTGAAACTAATGATTAATAATTTTAATTTTTATCATAAATGCCTATTTAATATTCAATCTGATGAAGCTATCTGAAGAAGAAATAGCAAAGTTACTCAATAGAAAGAAACTTAGAATTTGTCTATCGGGGCATCAATGGACCTAGATGTCAAAGATTACACTGGGTATTACGTGATACGGGTTTTATATAACACCCACATTATCCTTGCATTATATGGCTGCTGGTGGTGACAGCACAGAGAAAGTTTTCTATACTTGTATGTACCAGCTCTATGAATGATAATAGCGGTACAATATATTCAATATGATATTTATTAATTTATACTTGATACTCGATAATTCTCACCTCAAAAACATACCAATCAACTTTTATTTATCTAGATTTTTTATTCCTTTCAGATATTGCAACATGCGCAGGACGTCGCTTCTCCTCACACTTTATGGTAATTTTTATTTTATTTATTAATTTTTTATAGTGTCGTAAGCTTTCTTTAATATTCTCTATTACCAAATCACTATTTCCATTAAATGTTGGATAATACAAGGTTACTTTGATAGTTATTGATCAAGATATTTTGTTTTCACGACAATGTTATGTAAAGATTTGAATTTTAATCTATAAAAAAATTATTTTTCTAAATTAATAATATAAAATTTGCCCAAGACAGGATTCGAACCCTGTTATGTCCGCGCAATTGATAAAAACTGATACTACTTTGCCAATACACTTTATTTTCATGAAAAGATATCATTAAAAAATTCTAGAATTGATTTTGGAAGAAGTAAAAGAATATAAAAAAGAAATTGTGGAGTTGATAAAGTTATTTAACAGTTAAGAAATGATTAAAGAAAAAATTGTGATTGTAGATCCAGTTAAGGTGACAATATTACATAAACATACGTTTTAATCTACAAAAAAAAATTATTTTTCTAAATTAAAAATATAAATTTTGCCCAAGACAAGATTTGAACCCTATTCCGTCCGCGCAATTGATAACAACTAATACTACTTCGCCAATATACTTTATTTTGATCAAAAGATATCGTGACAAAATTCTAGAATTGATTTTGGAAAAAATAAAATAATATTAAAAGGTAATACAAGGTTACTTTGATATTTTAATTATTGCTAAACATATGTTGTTTTTAAGACATTGTTACATAAAGATTTAATTTTTAATCTACAAAAAAAAAATTATTTTTATATAAATTTTGCCCAAGACCGGATTCGAACCCTGTTCCGTCCGGGCTATTAATAACAACTGATACTACTTCGCCAATACACTTTATCTTGACCAAAAGATATCATTATAAAATTCTATAATTGATTTTAGAAGAAATAAAAGAGTATAAAAAAGTAACTGTGAAGTTGATAAAGTTATTTAACAGCTAAGAAATGATTAACAAAAAAAAAAAGAATTGTGATTATAGATCCAGTTAAGGTGATATCCGTGATATTTACTGTTAGAAATTCCTTATGATTGACAATAGCAGAGTATATGAGCCTTGATCTGATTTGAAAACAATTTCTCAATTTACCTCTTGTTTGTATATGTCCTCCTTCGTCGGTGTTATTTGTAATTGCATCACGTGCTCTCACAAGCTCCTAGTTTTCATACTTTTGCAATTCTATCAGTCGCTTCTTCAGTTATTTCGCAATACCGTCGATTTACCTCATTATTTCTTCTCTATATCCCGTAAAATACATAAATAAATAAATAAATAAATTTGTTTCAGGTTTCTTATTAGCCTCGGCTGTGTCAGCGGCCTTAAAAAACGGGCGGACGAAATTTAAAATAGCAACTACCAGCAGCACAACAGAGCCATCAGCTTCATTAGATAATGATGAACCCGAAATTGATGGTAATAAAACCGAGGTGAGTGTTTATTTATTTTATTTTTTTTTTTTTTTTACTTTATTGCACAGTTATTTTTATATTTAATGTAATGTTTAATTTAATTGGGAAAATAATTAAAAATTACGCAGGTGGTGGATGGAAATTCTACAGCCACTCACAATTTAACAGGAATTCCGCAAATTGATTACATATGGGATCCAAATCTACCGCGGGAATTGAACGGATACAATTTAAGTGATTATCCTTTTTACGAAACCATTCCCAAGGACATAGACTTCAAGTGCGATGGCCTCCACGACGGATTTTACGCCAGTGTACCTCACAAATGCCAGGTAATCATTACAAAATATTATTTTATTTTTAAAAATCCTTTTAGTTTCCCGCTTTTGAAGAAAAATACCATCTATTGATAATATATTTAATTATAAAATTGTGGAGGGGATTTTTGAGTATGTGTGAGATTGAGGCAACGAGCAAAGAGTGTTTTTCAAAACACGATGCGCAGAAAATGATTTTTCCACTATTTTAATGCATAAATAAATTTAATAATCGTAAAATTTCATATTATGATATGAAAAAAAGTGTAAATTAAATATTTAACAGTGAAAAATATTTTTTTTTATCAAGAGTATTGTTATGTATCGGTAGTAAGAATTTAAAAGTAAAAGAAAATGCTTTTTAAATAATAAATGAAAGCAGATGTCGCAATATCGATCTAAACCCTGTCCGGCGAACCGTCAAGAAGCATTGTCATGCAAAATACCATCTAAGATACGCAATAGTACGCAATAATAAATACTAAATACGCTTCCTGACATTTAGTCGTTAATATTTCATCGGAAGGCATTAACATAATTATTGGGTTTATTTTTTTTATTACAATTTACAATACATATCTTGTGGTTGACTGGCTCATTGTATTTAACATTGTAATTCGTAGATAACATACACAATTGTTGTTAATATAACAACAGCCGAGTCGATGTAGAAATCCAGGACGTATTCGGTCCTGAATTTCGACGCGCTCTAGTAAATTACTCTAGATCATTCCACGAGATATACATCCATACTAACGAGTGTGTACAAACAGGTAAATTACTTTACGCTGCGTAGTAACACGCACTTCTGGAATATATTCGGTTCTTAAAAACCGTAACCACACGAATTACAAATCCGTATGGAAGTTTATGTGGATGTATGACGAACATTCTAAACTACAAATTACACTTACACTTATGGACTGTGAAAGCCATAGTTAGAGAAATGTTACTATTGTTCAATTACAAAATAATTAAAAACTAGATCATCTTTATTATTAAGAGAATAAAAAAAATTTTGTGGACAGTGTATTTATATGATAAAATGGGTTAAAATCTCTAGATTTTACATACATAATTAAGAAATGACCTTGTATCTCGTAAAATACTGACATTTTTAAAGAGATAAGCTCATTTTGATATTATAATCATCGAGACCTTTCATTTGAGTACCCACATCAATTTTTCATATATTTTATATATTGTATATATATTATATATATGAATATATGAAAAATATATCAAAAATACATGTGCGTACTCAAATGAAAGCTTTTGATGAGTGTAACATAGGGATGAGCTTATATCTTTAAAAACATCAATATTTACGAAAGTACAGGGCATTTTAACCCTAGACTGGTCACCATTTTTTTAGTTTCTCGCTCGCACTATAGCGAGTCTCTATAAGTTGAGTAGTTGTTATGCGGCGTCACGCTATACGGGTGACCAGTCTAGGGTTAACAAATATCTTGTGAACTATTGACATTTTTAAAGATATAAGCTCATTTTGACATTATATTCATTGAGACCTTTCATTTGAGTACCCACATCAATTTTTCATATATTTTATATATTTATATATATGTATATATAAAATATATATCAAAAATGCATGTGGGTACTCAAATGAAAGCTCTTGATGAGTATAACATCGGGATGAGCTTATATCTTTAAAAAAATACAGCGCAATTTAAGTTTATGATTTAATTTAATAATTAATTTTTATTTGATTCCAGGTTTACCATCACTGTCTCTACGGCACTAGGTACGATTTTCTATGCGCAAACTTCACGGCGTTTGATCAAAAAACTTTCATCTGCCATTTTGTCTCGGAAATCGACTGCGCTAATTCCAAGAAATATTGGCACCGGAACGACGCGCTTTATCAAGCAGCGAGCACTACAACAATCGCACCTCCAACAACTACCACCACAACAACGACAACAACAACAACGACAACAATAGCTCCAGAATTTGCAGAAAATCCGCGATCGTCTGGCAGAAGACGTCGACCCTTTAGAAGAAGGCCCGCGTATGATTACTACGACCAAGATTACTACGAGGACGATTACGAGCGACCTCGAACCCGTGGGTCTGGTTACGATCGCCGCGATGACTATGATTACGACGATCGCCAGCAGTACAACGCCCGCAACAGAGACCGTGATCGAGACCACTTTCGCGATCATCCGAGAGATCGTGATAGGGATTATCGCGATCGCGATCAGGTTTCGCGGCCACGCGAGTACACTTCTGAGAGACCGGTTGCCAGAGATGAGGAGGATGCTGGCAGGCGTGACCGATTTCCCGCGAGGAACAACCGAAGAGATCCACCCAGAGTTGATGATACTCAGCGATACGATCGAGGGTAATTTATATTTTTTTTTTTTTTCTATTGCCACTGTTAAAAATTTCTATTGTAATTTTACAAGAAATGTATTGGAAGCTAATAGGCAAAGCATTTATTTAAAATAACAATCGGGTATAATAATATTACAAAACATATATAGCTAGAGGTTACTAATTTTACAAAACGATTTTGTAATTTTACAAATATTTTTAGATTAGTTAAGTTTGTAAAATTACAATACTTTCCTTGAATTTTACTTTAATTGAAATAATAAAAAAAAAAGATTTGAGTTAATATTTGTTGTCACTTTATTTTTATGAAGTGCTGACTAGATTTTGCATCTCACGTAAACCTAATTTTTACAACTCTGATGATATAAAGTGAAAATAATATTTACCCTAACTAAGAATCGAACGCGAGCCGCGCGCTTGTCAGACCGATACCTAACGCCCTACGCCGTACGACCGATAGGTGATTTAACATCTTATTATTCTTATAAGCTAATCCTATGTGGTGATTGAGCTTTACGGCTTATTATTTATTATTTACATTATTTGTGTTATTTAATGCTGTTTATTGATGGAAAATAACTAACTTTTACATTATTTATAATTCATTGAATATTATAAAAATTAAAGTCTGACGTATACTTATTCAAATATATTGATTTCGAAATGATCCTTTGAGCGGAATATTAAAATTTATAAAAAATAAATGATGCCTCGAATTTATTATTACAAATAAACAACCATAGACTAAAAATTAGTAAAAATAAATATGAAGGAAATGTATTGTTTTTAAAATTGGAAAACAGTCAAGTAGAATTACAATTCGTGTAATATAATTAAAATTGTCTGGTAACATTATATTGCACTGTGGCATTTTACAATGAAAATTGTAAAAATAAAAAAAAGCTTTTTAAATTTTTTATGAGATTATTGTAATATAAATTAAAAAATTTTTTTGTAATTTTACATACAATTATGCCGAATTAGATGACAAATAATGTTTGCAAAATTAAAAAGCTTTTTCTTAAAAATTGACCAGCGGTTCTGTAATATTACAATGCGTGTTAGGTTTATCCATGAAGATTGTAAAATTACAATACATCTTAGTAGATTTCCTGAAAGATAATGGAAAATTACATGAATTGTATTTAATTTTGCATTGCTATTACACTGATTCGTAATTTTACTTTTTATTTGTTTTGTAATATGATTGTAATTTTACGAAAAGTTTTTAACAGTGTGGTTTATTTTTTTTTTTTATTTATTCTGAGATTTTATCAGTAGATTCGCTAAAGAAGAATACGACGAAGAAACAACCAGCGAAGCTCTGGTGAAACCCTTAGCTCCCAGTACATCAGTTTACGCGCGACCAAGAGCGCCTCCGAAAATCCGACGACCGGTTCCGCTGTCCGAGCAAGATCGATTCGCTTACAAAGCGTCGTCTGTTCAACCGATTGTCGGTAATTGATGAAATTATTTTTTAATCTTATATTATTCTTCTCAAAAGTGTTTCTTTTTGTTCTAATTAAATTTATAAATTTAAAATTAATGTTTTTTGCTATTAAAAAATGCGGTGCCATCTATCGAGAATAAATTTATGGAAGACGCCACCTGTTGGATTTTATGCGAAAGTGTAATTTTTAACAAATTTAAAAATTAATATTTCTTACAATGTGATAAAAAAACAAGTTAATTTAACATAAAAATATTGTTTGAAATATTCTCACGGGCTAATAAATCTTTATTATTATAAAATGTATCTTTCTATTAAATAAATTAAATAAACGATAATTGTAAATTGTAAATATGTGTATCTGAGTTGTAGTTGTTAAATTAATGGGAACAAGTAAGACATAAATATTTATTGAGATTGGAATTACATGACAGGAGAACACAAACGTACAACATCAACAACCGAGTTACCAGTCGCTCGTGATCAAGATTATTACGAGGACGAGCTAGAAGAGCGACCGGCACGAAGACCTATGAGAAGAAGACCATATCGGGAACGCGACAGACACCTTTATGATCGAGAACGAGATCGACCATTAAGGTATCGTTAATTACCCGTTCTTATCTATATTATTGATATTTTTGAAGATATAAGCTCATTATGATGTTACACTCATCAAGAGCTTTCATTTGAGTACCCACATCAATTTTTCATATATTTTATATATTTATATATTTCACAAATACCATATATATAAAATATATAAAAAATGACATGTGGGTACTCGAATGAAAGCTCTTGATAAAAGTAACATCAGGATGAGCTTATATCTTTAAAAATGTCAATAATTAAGAAATTACCTAGTATCTTGTGAACTACTGAGATTTTTTAAAATATAAGCTCACTTTCATATTATAATCATCGAGACCTTTCATTTGAATACCCACATCAATTTTTCATATATTTTATATATTTATATATGTCATATATATGTAAATATGAAAAATATATCAAAAATGCATGTGGGTACTCAAATGAAAGCTCTTGATGAGTGTGACATCAAGATGAGCTTATATCTTTAAAAAAGTCAATATTTAAGAAAGTACAGTGCAATTTAACTAAAGTCATTATTTAATAATTAAAATCTCAGACCAGTTGATGTTTGACATTGCAGACCGCGGTACCGAGAGGAGGACGAGGAAGACATGAGACCCGCTCGAAAGTACCCTGAACGTCCCCGAGACAGATACTACGACCGAAATCGTGACCGGGCCCTGGACCGAGAAAAAGACCCAGTAACTGGTCCCGGGGACCGTGAGAGAGATCACAGACCGTTGCGACGTCCCGGATTGAGAGACAAAGAGACCGATCGACTTCCTGAAGAGATCCAGTCCAAGCCTATAAATCCTCTTTCACAAGATAATGAGGACACGTCTAAAGATCGTGACTCGACTCCGCGCCCGATTGAAGATCCTAAGGAGCTTACTGAACCGTCTAAGCCTCTAGAACCGGATTATCCTTCAGAAGACGAGTATTACGACGAAGAAGAATCTTTTTCTTCGACTTCGTCCTCCTCTGCGCCAATTTCGAGCACTCTGGCGCCCAAAATGACAGTGAGGATCGTCAAGCGGCCTTTTCTTCCCTCGAGAGGCGGAAATCCGAACCCTCGCGGCCTCTATGCCGTCGGTGTGAAAGCTCCCGACTCTGGGAATCCCAGCATCTTGATAAAGACTCTCTCTCACTCTCAGAAGCGACCTGTCAATTTATCCGAGCAAGATAAATTGTACGACGCTTACAAAATCATTGATGTCGATCAGAAAAAAAGGATCGAGGAGAATTACGACGATTGGAAAGTCGAAGAAAAGATAGAGGACAAAGAACCTCGCGCTCCGTTGGCCAATCGGGGAAATTATCGTTTTAATAATAATAATAGTAATACTAATTACGGTAAAGATGTGACCGGACCGAGCAGCTTGGCCAAGCAGAGGCTCAATGAAGTTCCTCATAATTTGCAAGAAATTCCCGAGAGCGAGTACGACGAGGCGCTAAATGAAGCTCTCACTCCGGCGTTTAATCAAGACCCTCTGCCCAGCGGATTCGTGCTTCCTCTACAGAGACAAATCAATCGAGAACCGGCTCTGCAACCTTCCGAAAATAATTATCGCGTAAGACCTTTTAAAGCCGAACAGAACCACCAATTAAACTCGCCGCAAAAAAGTTTTCCTCCAACTCCCGGATTTTTTCCTCTAACGCGAATCAATGACGAAAGACCTACTGCTTCTTCACAGTTCTTCAAGACTCCTGAAGTCGTTCACGTTGGAACGTACAATAGACAAGCGGAGAGAAATCCTTGGCATGATTACACTGGTTATTGAATTAGAGATAAAGTTTATCGATTATTTTATAGATTTTAATAATTTAGGTCGAATTTATTTTTTTATTTAAGATTTCTTCGACTGTCTTTAATTTTTATTTTATTTATAATTAATGGATAAATATTTTTTTTTCCGTTAGTTAATTTAGCCTTCTAAGGGGCAAATGTAAATAATTGATGAATTTTTTTAATTAGAGCGTTAAATTATTATTTTTATAGGATACGAGTGTCTGCTGTCATGAAGAAATAATAAATTAAAATATTAATAAGGATTTTGATTTTTGTTTTTTTAAAAGAACCTTTTTATATTATTAAGAGAATAAGCAAGATTTTGTGGCCAGTGATGATAAAATGGGTTTCTAAGAAATGACCTTGTATCTCGTGAACTATTGACATTTTTTAAGATATAAGCTCATCCCGATGTTAGACTCATCAAGACCTTTCATTTGAGTACCCACATCAATTTTTCATATATTTTATATATTTATATATATTATATATATGTATATATGAAAAATATATCAAAAATGCATGTGGGTACTCAAATGAAAGCTCTTAATGAGTGTAACATCAAAATGAGCTTATATCTTTAAAAAACATCAATATTTAAGAAAGTACAGGGCATTTTAACAAATATCTTGTGAACTGTTATGTAAAGAATTTTTCTTTACATATTTATTAATTATAAAAAATTCGAGTATGATTTTATTGCATTTTTTAACGATTGTAAAATATAATTCGAGTGTGATCATTAAGTGTCTCGTTCGACTCCTGTAAGAGGCCCAGGGAATTTCCCGTAATTAGTTTGGGCCCAGGTACATTTAAGAGATTAAATAGATAAATGGGAGTTTTGTTATACGTAAGCAAACTCACTTATACTTAAAATAAAAAAATACTTAAGTAATGACAAAGAATATTAGATAAAAAGATTTATTTTAAACCAAAAGATTGTAGAGTAACTTAAGTACAGAATTTTGAGTGTTGAGACAAATGTCTAAATGAATTTTAATATTGCAAGTTTTAAATAATTTTTAGATAATCAAAATTAAATATTAAATGATAAATGAACTTTACGAATATGAAACAGATAAAAAAAATAGAACTTGAAAGTTAAACAATTTAAAATAAACAAATATTAAATAATGAAATTCTAAAATAATGCAACAAATTTATAAAATGATAAAACAGAAGTATTTCTACAAATAAATAATTAAATTCAAAAAACGTAAGAGATGCTAGAATCAAGTACATATCTATTTATTCGATTTAAATAAATAAATTATTGTTAAACGCTTACATATACACAAACACATAGATGTTTAATAGTACATAAAAATAAGTAAGAAAACTATATTGCACTCTGACCCAAGTAGAGGGGACTCATGCGATATTTTTGAACAACTTAAGAGAGAGGGTAAGGGCCCAAGACAATAGACAAATAATTGGACATTTGGTTCCCCCAATGAGTGGAAATTAGTAACGCCCTAAAATTCGACACCTTACAATTTTCACAAGAAAATCTCTCTCGTTGTCCTGACGTCCTAGTGTTAACATCACCTAAAGTTTTAATAAGTCTGAATAGACCACGTGTTAAATTTACCGAATAACGAATAAAAGATTGTAAAATTAAAAGTATAATTATGAAGTGAATCAAATCTAAAGAGTAAGTCAAATCAACAAAGTTCATCATTTTTATCAGGTACATTTTAAATAGCTAATATTTGTGAATTTAATAATATCGTAAAATCGTTATATGAAAGAAAAAGTTAACTTTAAATCACTGTGTAATAATTGTAATTATTGTAATTTAACTAATGATATTAATTTTTGATTTAAACAATATATGTATTAAAATTATTCAACGTCCAATTTATTCAACAAACCTATCATTCTCAATAAATAGAAACTCGGAAGTTCCCGGTCTATTAGCCTAACACGCTAGGACCAAATACTTAAACACAATAAATAATTTAAATGTAAAATCAATTAATTTCCCTAAATTAATTTTTCTTACATAACAGAACTATTGACATTTTTTAAGATATAAGCTCATTCCGATGTTACACTCATCACGACCTTTCATTTGAGTACCCACATCAATTTTTCATATATTTTATATATTTATATATATATTATATAAATAAATATATGAAAAATATATCAAAAATGCATGTGGGTACTCAAATGAAAGCTCTTGATGAGTGTAACATCAGAATGAGCTTATATTTTCAAAAATGTCAATAATTAAGAAATGACCTTTTATTTCGTGAACTATTAACATTTTTAAAGATATAAGCTCATCCTGACATTACACTCATCACGACCTTTCATTTGAGTACCCACATCAATTTTTCATATATTTTATATATTTATATATATTATATATATATAAATATATGAAAAATATATCAAAAATGCATGTGGGTACTCAAATGAAAGCTCTTGATGAGTGTAACATCAGAATGAGCTTATATTTTCAAAAATGTCAATAATTAAGAAATGACCTTTTATTTCGTGAACTATTAACATTTTTAAAGATATAAGCTCATCCTGACATTACACTCATCAAGACCTTTCATTTGAGTACCCAAATCAATTTTTCATATATTTATATATATTATATATATGTATATATGAAAAATATGTCAAAAATGAATGTGGGTACTCAAATGAAAGCTCTTGATGAGTATAACATTGAGATGAGCTCATATCTTTAAAATATATGTTATATATATGTATATATCAAAAATTGATGTGGGTACTTAAATGAAAGCTCTTGATGAGTGTAACATCGGGATGAGCTTATATCTTTAAAAATGTCAATAGTTAAGAAGGTGCAGTGTAATTTAACAAAATAGCAAGGTTGTTAGTAGTTTTTTAACTTGATAATTTTTTTTTTTTTTCGTAATGACCAGATGTTCACTATCATTTTGATAGTATTTTATTTTATTTTAACAAATGTAGAGCGAGTGTCTGATATGAAGAAATCAATAGCGGCGAGGTCCGTCTGAAAACAGCGCCGACAAACTAAAGCGCGTGTGCTGTATTGCCGCGGCGAATAACATCAGTAACGCAAGTGCACTAACAAGATATACACATTAAGCTAAACACTAAACAACAGGAAATAATTGTTGTTATTATTGTCGGTTGTTAAAAGTGTTGCTGGGTAATTGTCGATTAAATGACTAATTCGGTGGCGGAATGACCAAGAAAAAATCAGATAAATGAAACCGCGGTGACAGGCCGCGAGCTACGCTTTATTATCAAATCTGTCTTATCAAATATATTTATATGGATAAAAATGTATTTTTTAATGTAAATTTTAGACAATTATTTGGTGTTTAAATAATTTTTTAACCTCAAAGGAGCAAACATGTCTGTCAAAGTAAGTACTGCTAATATTTAGATTTTATTTCCTCCAAAGTCCTCTAATTATGTAATTACATATAATGCGTTTAATAACTAATATTTTATATGTAGATAGAGTTTGCGCTCTTTATAAATTACGTTAATACGTGCGCATGCGGTTTATTATTATGCGCGTACTTTATAATGTGTATCATCGTCATAGTCTTTAAATAAGTTTCATATGCGCGATTTTCTCACAACACAGCTTCATTTTTAGTGTGACGCGAATATTTTTTTTTTTTTAATAGCTAAAAAAGAATTTATTTGTTTAGTTGGATTTTTAGATTGATTTTTGGTAATTATTTGCAGATGACTAAGTATAAGCATACTGAATTTGAGGATGATAGTTGTAGCAGCAGTATTGGATCTGTTATACTCAATAGCGAAGGTATTAGTACTTCGGCGACGCATATACGGTATCACTCAGTATGTATTTTAATATTTTCAACAAAAAAAGTTCCATTAAAAAGCTAAAAACAATTTTTTTAAGTAAAAAATTTTTTAATCAAGTAACATTTATTTAAATTAAAAACAATTGTTCAATTTAATAATTTTTCTAGCAAAAAAATTGAATAAATAGGTAAAAAACTATTTTTTTAGACAAGGATTTTTAAATTGAATAAAATTTACTCAAATTAAAAACAATTGTTCAATTTAATCATTTTTCTAGTAAAAAAATTGAATAAATAGGTAAAAAACTATATTTTTAGTCAAAAATTTTAAAATTGACTAAAATTTACTCAAATTAAAAATAATTGTTCAATTTTTCTAGTAAAAAAATTGAATAAATAGGTAAAAAACTATTTTTTCAGTCAAAAATTTAAAAATTGATTAAAATTTACTCAAATTAAAAATAATTATTCAATTTGATAATTTTTCTAATAAAAAAATTGAATAAATAGGTAAAAAACTATTTTTTAGCAAAAATTTTAAAATTGATTAAAATTAAAAACAATTGTTCAATTTTTCTAGTAAAAAAATGGAATAAATAGGTAAAAAATTATTTTTCTAGTCAAAATTTTAAAATTGAATAAAATTTACTCAAATAAAAAACAATTGTTCAATTTAATCATTTTTCTAGTAAAAACGTTGAATAAATAAGTAAAAAACTATATTTTTAGTCAAAAATTTTTAAATTGAATAAAATTTACTCAAATTAAGAATAATTTTTCAGTTTAAAAAGAATAAATAAATAAAAATAATAAAAATTTCATTTAAGCATCTAATAAAAAAAAAATGATTAATTATTAAAGGGTATTAATTTTTGGCGAGCGAGAACAAAACTCGAGAGATGTTTACTCTGTGTATGTATCGGTCTGTCAATATTTACCTTCACCCTGCTTTTTATTGACATAAAAACGGCAACAAGAAGTAAAAATGAATGGGAGGACGCTCAGATCCTTCACGTGTCGTCAAACAGTAATTACCATAAATTGAGTCAACAAAAAGAGAAGAAAAAAAGCTAATAATTATTAAACAAATTATTTCCCAACAGATAGTTTTCATTGTTTAACCGAGCATTGCGTAACAGTCGCGGCATCAATAATAAACAGTATAAACCCGTCTGTGGACCCGTGTGATGATTTCTACGAGTACGCTTGCGGTGGTTGGATTAAAAAAAATCCAATTCCAGATGGCAAGAGTATGTGGGGTACTTTTGGCAAATTAGAACAAGATAATCAGCTTGTTGTTAAAATAGCCTTGGGTGAATATTTTTATTAATGCTCTGGCTGTTATTTTTTACGGACTGTCATTTTATTTATTCCTTTTCAGAAAAAGAGTTGAGTGAAATGAAATCAAAAGCCGAGCAAAAAGCCAAGTTGTATTATTTATCTTGCATGGACGCCAATGAAACGATAGAGACACTTGGCGCCGAACCGATGATAGATCTCCTGAAAGTTGTCGGAGATTGGAACATCACAAACACTAACAGAAGTATTACAGACCGCGGATTCAATGTTTCCAACTGGAATTTGCAAAGCAGCATGCATGTGCTACAAAATGTCTACAACATGGGAGGTTTGTTCTCCTGGGCGGTCAATGAAGACGACAGAAACAGTACAAGACATATTATACAGGTTGCTTTTCTTTATAGTATTTTATTTAATTAATTGCGCGCAGAAAAAATTTTTTTTTCAACTTCTAATATTAAAAAAATAACTTTATTTATTGTTAAGAATATTAAAATATTAATTTCTTTTTATAAAAAAAAAAAAAAATATTTAATTTACCCAAGACCGGACTCGAACCCTGTTCAGTCCGCGCGGTTAAAAAATACTAATGCCACTTAGCCAATATAAATTATTTAGAGTCAAAAATATAATATAAAAATTCTAGATTTGAATTCTTTAGCTTTCAAGTAAGCAAATTTTACAGTTTTTTAATATATAATTAATTTATTTCAGATTGATCAAGGCGGATTAACTTTACCGACAACTGATAATTATTTAAATAAAACAGAACACGCAAAAGTTCTCGCGGCCTACTTGGATTACATGACCAAGGTACTTTCAATAAACTAAAATAAAAATGATGATTGTGATGAGAGTGATTTTGCAGATCGGCGTACTGCTGGGAGGGGAAGAGAAAGAGACTAGAAGACAAATGCAAGCGGTAATTGACTTTGAAACAAAATTAGCCGAAATAACGATCCCCCAAGAGGACAGACGCGATGAAGAAAAATTGTACAATTTAATGTCCATTAATCAATTGCAAAAACTTGCGCCTTTTGTTAGTATATCCATATAAAATATTGTGTATGTGTTTATAACGACTACTTGTTCGTTGGTTCCCTTAATTCTTAGTAGTCCTTCCGCTAATTTGTGTGTTGTTACAGCTCTCGTGGGTTAATTACTTCAAAAATGCTACTAAGTTGGTGGGTAAGAGCAAAAAAATCGACGGCCGGCATATGATTGTTAATTTTGCGCCAGAGTATTTTAGGAAGCTTTCAAAGCTTGTTGAAGAGTACAATAACACTACAGAGGGAAAAGTGTGAGTTTTTTTTTTAATTTAAATCAAATAAATTTTTATGCTTTGCAGATTAGTAAAATTTAATTTTTTTTCAATAAATATTGTTTTATTTACTCCAAAATTAAAGAATTTATCTCAAGAATGTTAAAATGATGACTTTGAACTATTTACGATGGCTAAGGGGTATCACTCTTACTTAATAGCGTGGACCGAACGGGGTTCGATTCCAGTCTTGGGTAAATTTTATATTTTTTTTTTTATTTTATTAAAAAAATTACTATATTTAAATAATTTTTTTAATAATCCTTCAAAGCAAAAAAATTAATTTGATTAAATACGATAAATAATTAAAAAATTAAATAGGAATGTTACTAATGAAGACTATTTGTTACACTAGGATACTAAATAATTATTTAATTTGGCAAACAGTAAGATCATTAACAGCATTCCTCTCTCGACCCTTTCGGGAAGCGTACAAGGGTCTGAGAAAAGCATTAATTGGATCGGAAGGTAGAGAGGAACAATGGAGGTACTGTGTTACTGACGCTAACAATGTTATGGGTTTTGCCATCGGCGCAATGTTCGTACGACAAGTGTTTCACGGTAAAAGCAAGCCCAAGGTACGTAATAATCGATAGATAATTAATTAAATGAATGAATGAATAATTAATTGAATTATCCAGGCGGAGGAAATGATATCGAGCATCCGAGAAGCGTTCGTAAAAAACTTTAAAAACCTAAATTGGATGGACGGCGAGACGCGAAAGCTGGCGGAAGAGAAGGCCAACGCGATAACGGACATGATCGGGTTCCCGGCGTTCATTTTGTCGGCCAGCGAGCTTGACCAGCGGTACCAGGACCTGGCTATAGAAGAAAACGAGTACTTCCAGAACAATATTAGGATTAATAAGTACACGCTGAAGAAGAATCTAGAGAAGCTAGATCACCCGGTTAATAAAACAACTTGGATCATGACACCCCCGACGGTAAACGCGTACTACACCCCGACCAAAAACCAGATCGTCTTTCCCGCGGGAATCCTCCAGAGCCCGTTCTACGCGATGGATAATCCCTCCAGCCTCAATTACGGAGGCATTGGCGTTGTTATGGGCCATGAACTTACCCATGCATTCGATGATCAAGGCCGTGAGTATGATCTCAACGGTAATTTAAATAAATGGTGGAATAACGCTACCATTCAGAGGTTTAAGAATCAGACTGAGTGTTTTGTTCAACAGTATGGTAATTATCAGATTGAAAATCGTCATATTAATGGAAGACAGACTTTAGGTAATTTTATACTTTATATTTTTACATTTAAAAAAAATTTTTTTTTTATTATTGGTATTGTTTCTTGTTTTAGGTGAGAATATTGCTGATAATGGTGGACTCAAAGCAGCTTATCATGCGTATTTAAATTCGCCTTTAAATTATCATGACCAATTACCGCTACCTGGTTTGAGTCACTTGAACCATCGTCAATTATTTTTTATAAATTTTGCTCAGGTAATCTATATTATTAAGAGAATAAACCAAATTTTGTGGCCAGTGTATTTGACCTTGTTTCTCGTGAACTATTGACATTTTGAAAGATATAAGCTCATCCTGATGTTACACTCATCAAGACCTTTCATTTGAGTACCCACATCAATTTTTCATATATTTATATATATTATATATATGTATATATGAAAAATATATCAAAAATGCATGTGGGTACTCAAATGAAAGCTCTTGATGAGTGTAACATTAGGATGAGTTTATATCTTTAAAAATGTCAATAATTAAGAAGGTACAGGGCATTTTAACAAATATCTTGTAAATTATTGACATTTTTAAAGGCATAATCTCACTCTGACATTACTCTCATCAAGACCTTTCATTTGAGTACCCACATCAATTTTTCATATATTTATATATATATGAAAAATATATCAAAAATGCATGTGGGTACTCAAATGAAAGCTCTTGATGAGTGTAACATCAGGATGAGCTTATATCTTTAAAAATGGCAATAGTTAAAAAAGTACAGTGGAATTTAACAACAGTCATTATTTAATAAAGCAAAATTTAATAAAATAATTTTAGGTATGGTGCTCAGCAACAACGTCCGAATCATTGAACCTGCAGATAGAAAAAGACTCGCACTGTCCGCCAAAATTCCGCGTGATAGGACCTCTATCAAACTTCCCAGAGTTTTCCCGAGAATTCAACTGCCCGGTAAGGTCCCACATGAACCCGGATGCCAAGTGCGAAGTCTGGTGAACAATAAAACTACTGATTAAAACAAACCGTTTGTACAAACAAAAGCCTACGTGCTTTTTCTTACCAAAACAAAAAACAACAAATAATAAAAAGTCTAATTGATTTTTTAATCCAATGAATTATTTTTTTTTATCTCGTTCTTTGTTACTGAGGACCTTTGTGCACTCTAGATAAAATGGTGACAAATTATATATATAAATATAAAATTTAAGAAAAGTTATGAATAAAAAATTGAATAAATAAGAAAATAACTTCTATTTATTTATTTATTTATTAATTAATCATATTAAATGTCTCTTTTATTATTTTATTATTTCTTCTTAATCTATACTCGCGTCATCAACGCGTGGGGCGGAAACACGTGGTAATGCTGTCAATACATGCACACAAATGAATAAAGTAATAGCAATTAAGTGTTGTAATACACTTTATACACAGAGCGAATTTAAGCGAGGTTGCTAAAATTTTTTGCTCAACCGGCCATGTGTCTTCTTCCACCACATGTATTTTTATTTTAGCCAACTATTTATTTTATTTAAAAAAAAAAATTTCTTTCTTCCTCTATATATATATTTTATATAATGATGATATCAAATGACAGAAATAAATAATAAGAGTTTAAAAATATATTTATAATTAAAATAAAATAGTTATTTATAGTGGGGATAAAGTAAAAATAAAATCGCCACGTAATCAATAGTGTTGGGAAGATAAAAAAAGGTAAAATAAAAAGGTAAAACTAATAAGAAAAAAAAAAAAAAAAAAAAAATATTTGGGAAGGGTCGCAAGGTATCGCGTGCCGATCAACTTTTCGCGGATTAATTTTTATTTGGCAGGTCTCGTGAGTAGCGCGCGCATGCTAACTCTTTCTCTTTTTCTCATCTTTCGCATTCTCTTTGCAATTTTTTTATTCACATATTATGTTCTCTACTAGTTTGCACGCATTATACACACATATAGATATAAATATATACAGAGAGGTTGTCTTGGTCATTCGTTTAGCAACCATCAACCAATACACCCGCAAACTGAGACCGTCTACGTTGACGACGACGATCTACACCACGACAACACAACTATAATATATATATCAGAGCAGACGAGTACCCGTGCGGATTCACTACACATCACATAACGTGTGTGCCACTCAGCCGCTCACGTACACGCAGGTTGTTTCCAACTTTTCTGCAAACTCTATATCGCGCCTAAAAATTTATTTAATTTTTTTTGTTAAAAAAGTATTTCTTCTCAAAAGTATTCAAAAATTATTTTCAATCATTTAAAACAATTCAGTTTTCTTCTAAATCTTTATTGTTTATCGATCAAACAACCCGCGAGTTTTGTGAAGAATATTTGTGAGTGTTAATTGTGAATTTAAAGATGACAGACACTGAAGAAATTAATATCATTTAAATAAATTAATTATTGTATTATTAGTAATTGTTTTAAAAATATGAACTCCAAAAATGGATAAGTGTAAATTAACAATTGAAGAAAAAAAATTAAATAGCGCCTTGTGGCGCTTTTATAATAATAACTGATGATGCGAATATCATCATTTTTAATAACACGAGGACGAAGACGCAGACGAGGTTTATCGACAATATAAATATAATATTTATTTATTTAATAATAAATAGTAAAATGTATAAAAAAATAATTATTACCTCGTTGCTTATAATTTTCGGAGCATTCGACTTAACGCCTTTGGCGATTAAAAACGCACCGTTTATTATAATGGCTGTATCATCTACGACAACTAGTACAAGAAGAAATTATAATAGTAATAATAGCAATAATAATAATAATAATAATAATAATAATAACGGGGGTGGTTGTAATACGTGTAAAATGCATGAAGAAATAAGAGCGTTAAATTTAGAAGCTATTAAGGAACAAATTCTTAACAAACTGGGACTTAAGCAGGCGCCAAATATGACGGGACGCGCATTGCCCAAAATACCCCCCATTTCAAAGCTGATGGATTTGTACGGGATGCAAGCTGACGAGCCTGTCGTCTTAAGGGAGCAGAGCCTACCTGGGACAAAGCACTACTACGACGAGATAGACGAATTCACCGCGAAAACCGAGAGTGTCTTTGCGCTTGCTCATCCACGTAAGTTAATTTTTAGCAAATTATTTATTTAGTTGGTTTATTTGTTAAGATAAGAGACTCCCACATGGTGTCCGTTAAAAAACTGACGTCATTTCTTCATTTCTTCCCAAGGAGTAATAAACATAAATTAATGCAAGACAAGGACAGTAAGTAAGATGTAAGAAGAATCAACCGGCTCGGCATGTGTGCCCTAATATGTTGAAATATAAATACATATGTGTGTGTATGTGTAGGAGACATGAAGGTCATGGCCAGCAGCGGTGCACATGACCTAGGTCAGTACTACAAGTCACACCCGTCATGGCATCATTACCTCTAAGACCTACCCTAGTATAGTCTTAATCACACTATTTTATAAACCAATTAGCAATTGTATGTAGGTAATAAAATACCTTTTTTTCTTTATTCGCTGGGGGCATTGTCGAGGATTCCCCAAATTATAATTAATGTACCCACCGGTCTGTCTAGACACTAAACAGACTACTAATACTTGATATGATATGATATAATAGATACATATATGTGTTCATGTATTTATGTGACCACGTGTAGATTTATGTAACACAGACACACCTGCACTCGGTTATTTTATTCTGTATGTAACAAATTTAATTTAAAATTTATTTTATTAAAAATTTATTTTTTTTTTAAACATTATTAGAGATTTGAGAAGTTAAAAAAAAAAAAAAATTGATAATTGTATTTAATATACCCTAGACCGGACTCGAACCCTGCTCGGTCCGCTCTGTTAAAAAATACTTATGCAACTTGGCCATTACAAATTAATTGAAGGCAAGGGATATGATTTTTTTCCAAATTATTGAGTTATATGATTAAATTAGAAGCTTTTAATCATAAATCTAATTTAATAGAACAGTTTTTTGTGGTAAAAAAAGAAGAATATTGGATGTACATAAAATGATTTACCGTTTTGTTGACTGAATTTATTTTTACAACCAGTAGGTCTTGTTGGTAAAAAATAAGGAATAAGGTAGAGATAGTTTATTTGATTTTGTTTTAAAAAACCGGGACTGTGACTACATACTAGTAGAGAGTATAACGGTGTACCATGCGGGGATTTATATAGCTGAAGTAACATTAGCCAAATAAAACGCGCACGCATCGTTTTTACCCTTCATGGCAAACAACACTCTACACGTTTAATCGTAATCTCCGTATCCGCGCAACGACTTCTATGTCGTATAATTTTAAATTACACGTATCGACATATTACACACACAACACACACTAATGCGATACACCCTTTTATATCCAATTGTCCCTACACGCAAATTGGATAATTTTAAATCGATCCCAGCCGTAATTTTCGGTTATTATCTGGCATTAAATTATCCGGGCCTTTTTATTTCATTACATTAACTCTTTATTGTTATTACTATTACTATTAATATTAATATTCTTAATTTCAAATTTAAATATCGTCATCAAAAAAAAAAAAAAAAATAAAGACACAAGAATGATTGAATTATCTTAAAGATTTTAAAACGTAATACTTTTTTTTTGCTATTTATAAATAAGGTTATCGCTGTCATGACGAGCTTACTCCAAGTAGTAGGTACTTAAAAAAATCGTTTTTATAATTTTATTACAATATACCCAATCATTATTCAAGTATTTTTTTTATCTCACAAGTACGCAATATTGATAACCTCGCGAATTCTCAATTTAATTAAAAGAAATTCGGCAAAGAATTAAAAATTAGCTCATGAAACAATTAAAATTAAATGTTACAGGTTCTAGGTTGAGACACACCGAGCAAGATTATTTAAATATACTGTACTTTAAATTTTCTGATAAAATAATGCAGCACCGGGTGACAAGAGCTAAGCTCTCGCTCTGGATTTGGGAAAGCAAGCCCAAAACAGAGGCAGATAAAAAAGACCCAGAAGATAAAGACAAAGAAGAAAGCAAGAGCCATTATTACAATTACAATCATCACCACCATCACCACCACAATCATCACCACTACCAGCGACATTATCACCAGCACGAGCACAAAGACGTGCTCTCGATAACCCTCCAGAGAATCCTCCCTTTAAAAGACTCAGACAACCCTCAAGAACTGTCTCTGGGCCCGCCGCTGATCACCAAGCACCTGGTAGCCCGTCACCCCGGTGAAGAGTCAGGCTTCTGGGTGACCATAGAGCTGGCCCGGATGGTCACCGAGTGGTTCAGACACCCCAGGAACAACCTGGGCGTCGTTCTGAAGCTAAATGACGACCAAGAAGCTGCTAGCAACGTCACTGGAACCGAAACCAGGCCGGACTCTGTCTGGAACGTCGAGACAAATCCCGAGGCAGAGTTCGCCCCGTATCTCGAGATCCAGATGCAAGAGCCAGAGTCTAAGCGCGGCTCTAGGGTCAAGAGGAATGTCGGATTGAATTGCGATGAAGCTAGCCAAGAGACCAGGTGCTGCCGGTACAAACTCACAGTCGACTTTGAGAAATTCGGCTGGGACTGGATTATCGCTCCGAAAAAGTAAGTTCAAGGTTGTCTTTTTAGATTAACATTTTTAGGTAGATTTCATAGAAATCAATCTTTTGCATTGGTCTTCATGTCGGAATTTTGTCGTAATATCACTTAACTAGTCGAGTAAAGCTAAAAAATAACGTTAGTTAAAAACTTTATACGTACATATGTCATATAACGCGGGATGTTGCCGCGATTGTGTCTACAATTCTCGACGGATCTAGATGAAATTTGTTACACATATTCTTTGGATAATAACCTTGAATGAGTTAGAAGATGATGGAAATCCATCAATAAGTTTAGAAATGGCAGCTCTTCAAAATTATCCAAATCACATTTTCTGTGACTTCATTGATGTATAACTTTTGATTGAAAAGAGATGGCTAAGTTTTGATAAATTTATGTGAAAGCTCATGAAATTACCTTTAGTTTGACGTATATAACATTGACATTTTGACCATGTTTAGTTATTTTATCAAAGTTAAGAGTTCTATTGAACCATTTTCAGGCAATGTGTAGTGCAGCCGACTTATGAATGTTATTCTGTCGAGAATTCTCAACAGATCCTTATGAAATTTAGTATATAGATTCCTAGGACAATTAGCTTGCATGAGCCTTAAAATAAGCGAAATCCTTCGATTAGTTCAGAAATAATAGCTCTTCAAAATGATCAAAATAGTAAAAATTATGTTTTTGACGACTTCATTTATGTTTAACTTTTAATAGCAAAAAGATAGATGATTTTCGATAAAATTATATGAAAACTCATAAAATCACTTTTAATTTGACTACATAACGTTAACTTTTTGACCATTATTAGTTATTTTAGGCAATGTGTAATACAACCTACTTATGTATGTTAAAATAAATTTCATTGCATGTCAAACGAAAGTTATTGAGACAAGATGATAATTCATTCTATGAAATCTACCTTGCATTTCGGGTATAGTCGAATGGCGTCTTTTTTATTTAAAATTGTTTGTTGTTTATTTGACGACAGGTACGATGCAAATTACTGCTCAGGCGACTGTCCGATGGCCTTCCTTCCAGCGTATCCGAATACACATATCGTGAGCTTAGCGGAGCCGCCGAATAATACCGGGCCTTGTTGCGCACCGAGGAAATTATCCGAAATTACGATGTTATATTTTGATAATGAATATCAAATTGTATTTTCTCGTCTGCCTGGTATGGTCGTCGAGCGCTGCGGATGCTCATAAAATTATTTTTGTTAAATTTTGATTATCTATTAGCAATTTTTTACGCTTTTTGTAAGTATATGTGATTGAAGATTTAATTTAAGAGAAAAAATTTTTTCTTGAATTAAATTCATTCTTTTTAAAAATCTAGTGAATTTACTTGAAAAATTCACGACCTAAACGATAAAAAAATTTTTTAACAAAATACTTAGACTGAACAAATACATTTTTTGATATATAATATACATTTATAATTTTTACACTATTATAATTAATAATATTTTAATAATTGTATACGCAACTCGCACGTGTGTGTTATTTTTTTTTTATCCGTATATATACCTTTAAATTTTTTAATATTATATATATATTTAATTATATATATAATCTACCTCAACTGCATTCAAAGTGAATGGAACGAATTTTAAAAAATAAACAACGCATTACATACTTACATCACTAATTGGTAAAATACTTTTAATAAATCGCGATAGCGTCTCTGGAAAAACATCTCTCGATAAAGTAATTGCCGATAAATATTAATAAACGCTAATAGCCTACAATGTTGCAGCAATTGTAAACTATTAGATAGACAAAAAAAATATGATTAATAATTGCATCAATATTAATAAATAAATACATGATATTATTCAAAGAGTCCTGATAGATTATATGAGAGCATGACCTCAATTCAAACTATCAAACATTATTTTTTTTTATTATTATTAATTATACAAGTGTCTGAATCATAAAATTGTATGTATATAATATAAGATTGTCTGTAATTTTAAACTGAGACGCGGGAACGATTTTTATAAATTAATACGTCCATAATATTAATAATAACAGTAATAAAGTTATAGAATATTTTCGCATTTAATAATAATTATTAATTATTCATAAGCGTGTGCATTAAATTATGATTTATGTGTGTATGTGTGTGAATAAAGCGCGATTATATAATTGCTAGAATATAAATAAATAAAATAAAATATCTTTTTTCAATAATATCGCGGTTTAATATTATTAATTAATGTATCGTAAAATATTGTAACTTAGTTTTTAGTCTTTATAAATAAATCTAAGTGCTCTAAACTATTCATTGAATTTTATTATTATATAAAATTAATTTTTAAATAAAACTCCAAAATTATTGTTAATAGTGAAAATTAATTTAGAATATATTTAATTTTTTTTTAAATAAGTTAGAAAAAAAATTGACGTAGAAATTTTTAAAAATTTTAAATGCAATTTTTTAAAAATAATTTATTAAAAAAATGACTGCTAATTTTAATGTCATATATTATTAAAAATTTTAAACAACTCAATAATAATAATAATAAAATTCCAAAATTATTGTTATTATTTAGCTGTTTAATAATTTTTAGAATTTTTTTAAAAAACAAATTATGGCAAACAAAAATTAGACAAAAAATTGACAAGTAGAATTTTAAAAAATTTTTAATGCAATTTTTTAAAACAAATTTATTAATTGAAAAAAAAAATTAGAAATAGTCATTAATTATTATTAAAAATTTTAAACAACTAAATAATAATAATAATAAAATCCCAAGTTTATTGTTATTATTTAGCTGTTTAATAATTTTTAGAATTAAAAATAGAAACAAAAATTAGACAAAAAATTGACAAGTAGAAATTTAAAAAAAATTTTAATGCAATTTTTTAAAACAAATTTATTAATTAAAAAAAAATTAGAAATTGTCTTTAATTATTATTAAAAATTTTAAACAATTAAATAATAATAATAATAATATTAATTAGCTGTTTAATAATTTTTAGAATTTTTTTTTTTTTAAATAAATTATGGCAAACAAAAATTAGACAAAAAATTGTCAAGTAGAAATTTAAAAAAATTTTTAATGCAATTTATTAATTAAAAAAAAATTAGAAATTGTCTTTAATTATTATGAAAAATTTGAAACAATTAAATAATAATAAAATTCCATTTTTATTGTTATTATTTAGGTGTTTCAAATAAAAAATAAATTGATAATTTTATTATTTTGAATAATAATAATTATTAAAAAATATTAAGTGCGTGTGTGGTCTTTAGGGTTGACATGTTACCTGATGCCCCCGACAGACAATTTCGCATCATAAGGCTGCATCGCACATGTGCGTATAGGAAAAAATGCATACGCACAAGGGGGACGGCCTTATGGGGCTGCCTGAGGAAGCCATACAAATTTTTTTAAACTCCATAATGATCTACCGCTTCCTTTCGATAAATTCTCAGTCGCTTCTAATCTTTCTTCGCATTACATATATTTTTTTATTTTTTATTTCTACTCTGGCAAATAAAACCCAGCAAGGTCACACCCAAAATTGTTAAAACTAAAATTAATATTGTCTGGCTTAGCTCTCATTCTGGGAAGAACGCACCCGACACCGACAATATTTCTGATGGCCAGCAATCAACTGTCGAGACAACAGCCAGACACCAAACTCAATCTAGATTAACTTATTAATTTACTCTGACATATATCACCGCCTCACGCACCCATAATTTTTCATAGCTTTTATATTTTCCCCGAATTCACTTTTTTTTTACCACTTAAACATTTAATTATTTAAAAATAAATTCCCTTACTTGATTTTTAATTGATGATTTAATTTTTCTTCAATAATTTACTGCTAAATCTAACCAACAAATCATAACAATGGATCTTCATCTAGGATGATTGTCTATTCAATAAAAAAATTCATCGATAATAAAGCTCCCGTCTATTAATTTTACTTCCATTTTTCTAACAGCGCCATTTTGAATTTTTAAAATTGACCAACTGATTTTTTTAAACTAAAAAAAAATAATTATAATAATTTTATGGCATTAAAATTAGCAGTCACAATTTTTTTATTTTATTTAACAAAAAAATTATTTTTAAAAAATTGCACTTTTTATTTTTTTAAATTTCTTCGTCAATTTTTCATGAAAATAAAGTTAGCCGACATTTCAAAATTGTTAGAAATTTTTTATTGAAAAAATTTCAATTAAAAAATTGAAAAAAAAAATTTCACATGTAAAAAAAAGCTAGAAGTGCAATTTCTTAATAATATCTTTTTAGTTGTAATTTAATTAATAGAAACAATCAAAAATTTTTAAGCGTCTGCTAACTTCAGTGTCATCAATTTTTTTATAACACTAAAGTTAGCCGAAGATTTTAATTTTTTTTTAATAATTAAATTAAAACAAAAAAATATTTTTTAAAAATTGCACTTACAATTTTCAAAGTATTTTACAAGTGAAATTTTTTTTTTTGCAATCATTTTTTCAATAAAAAAAATTCTAAAAATTTTTAAATGTCGGCTAACTTAATTTTCAAAAGTTAGCAGACGTCTAAAAATTTTTGATTTTTTTTATTAATTAAATTATAACTAAAAAGATAATTCTAAAAAATTGCACTTATAGTTTTTCAAGTTTTTAACATGTGATATTTTTTTTTTAATTGTTTAATTGAAATTATTTCAATAAAAAATTTTGAAATGTCAGCTAACTTCATTTTCATAATTTTTTGACAGCGCCATTTTGAATTATCAAAATTGACCAATTGATTTTTTAAAACTAAAAAAAAATAGTTATAACAATTTTATTTTAAAAAATTAGTAAAAAAAAACTCACCATTGTTGTCAATATTAAAAAAAAATCGTAATACTGAAGTTAGCCGTCAGGTGTCAATTTAAAAAATTTTTTTAACAAATTAATAACAATAAAAGAATGCTTCTAAAAATTATAACTTGTAATTTTTATTAATTTTCACATGTGGAATTTTTTAATTAAATTTTTTTTATAACAATTTAATTGGTAAAAAATTTTTAATGTCTGTAAACTTCAGTGTCAAAAAATCTAACCAAAAAAAATGAAGTTCTAACTTACCGACAAAGTAAAATGTCGACATAAATTGTACTTTAAATTTTCGCGCGTGTTAATTGTAGTTGGTTGTATCGTCTTATACATATGGCAACATTTCTTAAGTACTTAACCATTGAACAGTTTTCTCCGACAATTTCTGTTACGTCTGTCGTGTTCGTGTGTCAGTGTGTGTGAATAAAATAAGAAAGAGCAGTATTAAAATCTGTTAAAATATATAATTATTAATTAATATAAATAGCGAAGATTTAAAGCTAAAACTCTTGGAGGTTATCTTTATAAAATTCAACCAAGATAACCTAGATCTAGTCAGGTGAAAGATAAACGTAGAGTTGATATTTGGTTAGAGTAACAGCTGTTACCATTTGTGTGTGTTAATTTACCAAAATGACTGCCATATTTTGGTTTTTCGAGCTGGCAAAATAACCATTCCATGTGTTTTTATATTCACCAAGGTATTTTTAAATATTAATACTAAAGTTAGCCCACGTTTTTCATTTTTTTTATTTCTTTTTATTTATTAAATTATAACTAAAAAATATTTTTTCAAAATCTGCAATAATTTTACATATAAAAATTTTTTTTATCATTTTGTAATAATATTTTCAATTTTAAAAATTTTTAAATGTCGGCTAACCTAACTTTTATTTTTTTTTTAGTTTCTTAATATTCTAATTTTTATTTTTTTTTCAGGAATTTTTTGGAAATTTTGAAAATACTGAGTAATGTAGCCTGAGAATAATTATTTTTTCATTAATTTAATTAATAAAATAATTTATTTGATAAAATGGCAAAACGCTTGGGTCTTGGCCCTGAAATTAGAGAGCTTAAATTTGGATCCTCTTTCAATAATAATTCTGGCAGTAATGGTGACAAAACATCCTTCCACACTATCAAATGTAAGTAATTTATTTATGACATTAAAGTTAAGTCACTTGACAATTTTTTAATTTTAATTATCGAAAAAATTTGTTCCAAAAAATTATTTTAAAATAATTGCATTTTATTTTTTAAAATTTCTACATATCAATTTGTTTTTGCCATCATTTTTAAACTTATTAAATATATGCTTAATTAATTTTCATATATTTATGACATTAAAGTTAGCAATCACTTAACAATTCTAATTTTATTTATCAAAAAAATTTGTTCTAAAAAATTATTTTTAAAAAATTGCATTTTTTTTAATTTCTACATGTCAATTTTTTTTTGCCATAATTTTTAAAATTAATCAATATATGCTTAATTAATTTTCATATATTTATTACATTAAAGTTAGCAGTCACTAGAGAATTTTAAAAATTTTTTTTAACAAAAAAATTTGTTCCAAAAAATTATTTTTATAAAACGGCATTTTATTTTTTAAAATTTCTACATGTCAATTTTTTTTTTGTAATAATTTTTAAAATTATTAAATATATGCTTAATTAATTTTCATATATATTTATGACATTAAAACTAACAGTAACTTAATTTATTAAAAAAATTATTTTTAAAAAATTGTATTTTTTATTTTTAAAAATTTCAACATATCAATTTTTTTTTGCCATAATTTATTTGCTTTAAAATTTTTTAAATTATTTAATATGTTAAATTAATTTTCATAATTATTATTTAAAAAAAAAAAATAACAGCTGATATTTGACCAATTTTTTATTTTTATTAAAATAGTACAGAAAAAAATTTTTTTTAATTAAATAAATTTCAGATGACTTCAAGCCAGCAAGTGTCGACGTCTCAAAGATGGCAACAGTAGAAGTGGGTCCAAACAACATGATGACAGTAACAGTTCCTCACCTGGACGGTGCGGGACTCCCTCATACAGTGTTCAAGGGCTCGCAGCGGCCCTACAGCAAGGAGTGTGTCCTGATATTCGACCGGAAGACCGGTGAAATAACCCTAGAAAAATTGTCCTCAAACATCCAAGTAAAGAAGACCAGGGTAGACCACAGAGCCCAGTCTCTGTCGGCTGGCCCGACACTAAACTCGACGGCTTCCAATTCGCTGAATCGTCCCAACACTCCAATAGAGTCCAAATCAAAGCCTAGCAATCAAAGTACCTCGACGAATAATCCGGCAATGAACGCCGGTCACGGAAGGTCAAGTAGCAGGACCAAAGTTACCAGTGGCACCAAGAGAGAACCGCATTTTCAGTATCATCCCAAGCCTGCAGCTAGTCCTTTACGTAAATCTCCCTACCACGGAAAGAGTCCTTCTAACGGGCCATCGTTTTCTAATAATATAAGGTTTGATTATTTTTTTTTTTTTTTTTTTTTTAATTTATTAATAATAATATTTTTTAATTATTATTTAATTTTTCCAGTTCCCCCGCAAGAGCCATTAGTTCAAATCACGGTGCATTGCCATCGCTGACCAGCCTTCCAGTGATTGGTGGCTTAGACGACAGTGATAATCCTTCGGATCCTGAAGACTTCCAAGTACCAGCACAACCTCCAAAGCCTGTATCCGTTCCTACTACTGTAGTTACTCCGAATCCGATGGAGCTACCGATCAACTTGGATGATCAAATCGGCGTGCTCAGTGATAGCAGCTCAAGCAGTGGATCCAGTTCTGATAGTTCTGATAGTGATTCAGATATGGAACCTGTTACCAGTCCTGTTCTTGCTAGTACAAATGGTAATTATTCATCTTACTAAAATATTATTTTCTTAAATTGCACTGCATTTTCTTAAATATTGATGTTTTTTAAAATATAAGCTCATCCTGATGTTACACTTATCAAGAGCTTTCATTTAAGTACCCACATGCATTTTTGATATATTTTTCATAAATACATATATATAATATATATGAAAAATTGATGTGGGTATTCAAATGAAAGCTCTCGATAAATGTAATCTCGGGATGAGCTTATATCTTTAAAAATATCAATAGTTTACAAGATATTTGTTAAATTGAACTATAATTTCTTATTGACATTTTTAAAAATATAAGCTCATCCTGATGTTTCACTCATCAAGACCTTTCATTTGAGTACTCACATCAATTTTTTATATATTTTTCATATATACATATATATATATATAATATAAATATATGAAAAATTGATGTGGGTACTCAAATGAAAGGTCTCGATGAATGCAATGTCAGAATGAGCTCATATCTATAAAAATGTCAATAGATGTTCACAAGATACAAGGTCATTTCTTAATAACATAGATTTAGATTAAAAATTAATTAATTATTATTGATAATTAAAATTAAAATTCTAGGACACACTAATGGAACAAAAGGTATTACATCACCACCGTTATCAACGACAAATATCCACGATAATTTATTGAAGGAAGATCTCCAACTGTCCGAATCGGAATCAGACAGCGATTGAAGTATATAAATAAAAATAAATCTAATGCGATATTAGACCGTTTAATTACCTAAATAAATATATTTTTATTTACTTATCAGGGGACTGCGACACGAATTTTTAAAATGCTTGTACAATTATTTCTTTTATATATAAATATATTAATGTCCAGCAGGACTGTGTGTTGATAAGGTATTGGGGTGTTTATAATAATAATAATAATAATAATAATAATAATAATAATAACAATAAATGATTAATATAACTAAAAAAATCTTGCCAAATAAAAAATTTATCTGACTTGTTTTTGGTACTCGTCAATCAGTCTCGCGAGCTGTCCGCGGTGTCCAAGCAAGCTTTTGCAATTATTTTTATCACTGTAGCGGAGTTTCAGCGCAGGTTCTATTGCGCGAAAGACATGCAAGTCGCTGAACAAAACGAACAATTTGAACACCGAGTCTAGCTCTTTTGCAGACGATGTCGATGTCGGCAGTTGTTTTATTTCCCGGTCACTGTGAATTACCGGAAATAATTTTTCACTGGCTCGACGCGCTGACCGGTAGTCTTTTACGTAAAATGAAATACTTTGGTAGTTTGACTTGTCGTAATAACCGTGATTGTGGTTCAAGTCGAAATTGATCTTCTGGTCAGCTTGGTACAAGTTTGGATTGTACTCTACGAAAGGAATCGGACTGAATACTTGCCATTGGCTGATTGTATTCATTCGTATCTGCAAATTAATTATTTATAATATTGTTTTTATTTAATTTAATAAATAAATTTTTATTACTCACTCTGTTTAAATAATCTGTAGTCAGTTCCATTTGAGTTTGCACGAATAAAATAAGACTTTCTGGCGAAAATTTCTTTATGATTAAATCAGTGATTGCAATTTTCACTCTTGGATCATCAACTTCCGGCATTTGGATTGACAGCCAAATTATTTTTGATAAGTCCTTGCTTTTGTTGTATTTTTCTGTCAAATTTACAACCTGAGTCTTCACCTTGGCGTAAATGTCATTCACTTTTGTTGAATCAGTGTATAAAAATACCTAAAAAAATAATTTTTTTGTTTGTTTAAAAATTAATTTTGTAAATTTTTTTTTTTTATTTATTTTTCAATAAGTTTTTGTGATTAATAAAATTATTAAAATTTTTAATTTTATCTTTATAATTACTAAACATTGATAATTTTATAGATAAATAAATAAAATCTTGCATTATTAAATAATGAATTTTGTAAAATTGCATTGTAATTTCTTAATTATTGACATTTTTAAAAATATTAGCTCATCCCGATGTTACACTCATCAAGAGCTTTCATTTGAGTACCCACATGCATTTTTGATATATTTTTCATATATACATATATATGATGTATATATAAATATATAAAATATATAAAAAAATTGATGTTGGTACTCAAATGAAAGGTCTCGATGAGTATAATATATCAAAGTGAGCTTATATTTTAAAAAATCTCAATAGTTCACAAAATACAAGGTAATTTCTTAATTATTGATATTTTTTAATATATAAGCTCATCTTGATATTACACTCATCAAGACCTTTCGTTTGAATACCCACATCAATTTTTGATATATTTTTCATATATATGATATATATAAATGAAAGCTCTTAATAAGTGTAACATCGGGATGAGCTTATATCTTTAAGAATGTCAATAGTTCACAAGATACAAGGTCATTTCTTAATTATTGATATTTTTAAAAATATAAGCTCATCTTAATGTTACACTGATCAAGAGCTTTCATTTGAGTACCCAGATGCATTTTTGATATATTTTTCATATATATATATAAATATATGAAAAATTGATGTGGGTACTCAAATGAAAGGTCCCGACGAGTGTAATATCAAGATGAGCTTATATCTTTAAAAATGTCAATAGTTCACTCGAAACAAGGTCATTTGTTAATTATGCATCTAGAGATACCTTTAATACTTATCATAAAAAATTAATTAAATAATATATTACCAACATAAGCGTAGTCTTGTCTCTCTTCTCCATACAAACAGCCCCATAATTTTTCATAAATTTAATAGCTTCTTCAACATTATCCTTATCAACAATCAAAACCAAATGAACCCTAGTATTTTCCGTGACATAAGGCACGGGGAGTAGCTCAACTTTCCCCAAAGGTTTGCACAGCTCAACCCTTTTGACAACTTTATTATTTCCATCACCAAACCTCAAGTCTAAAATATAATCCATCCCTCTTGAAGCGTCAAACTTCATATACCCATTGACCAGTTTATCAAACTTGAATTTCCCATCATACTTCTCCTTAATCAACTTCTTAGCAGTCTTCAGGACAAAATCAACCTCCAGTTTCTTGCTGCCCACCAGCGGAGCAACATTATCAAAGTCGGTCTCCATAAAAACATGAGTCTCATTAAAAAAATTCCAGCGCAGGATATCAAACCTTCCTGGAGCTTTATTCCCAGGGCTGATTCCCACTGGCCAGGTTGTCTTATTAGTAACCGGACTGAAGTGAGCCGAGCTGGAAATTTCATTCCTTAATTTAATAATTTCATCTTCAATCCGCTTCAATTCTCTAGCTGCTGCGTAAGCATGTAATTTATAAATGACCTTGGGGTCGAAGATTGGATAAACAGACACCAGATCATCCAAAAAATAAGAAGTAAATTCAAACTCAGCTGGAACTTTCTTGGATAAAAAAACCTGGTTGCTTCTAAAGAGCTTGTTGCTGCAAGGTGTCTTGGTAGTATAATAAAGACACCTTCCAAAATTAACATCATCATCAGAACTGGAGTACAAAAGAGTATTCTTAACACACCAGTCCAAGTTCTTCTTCAGCTGGCGCATAATTGAATTGCTGATAATAATTCCAGCATCTAGAGAACAAAAATTAATCAAATTGTCGCTGATGTAATTAGAACTTTCAAGAGTCTTCTCCGAAATTGGAACACCCAGGTAAATATCTTTATTAATTCCAACACTAAAACTCTCTACAAGATTCATCAGCTGCCTGGCGTTGACATAAGAAGTGTCTTTAACGATGTAATAATAGTCATACTCTTCTAAGTAATTATCAATAATATATTTAACCACGTGGAAAGGCTTGAGGATCTTCCTGGTGTCAGTGAACCCAACAATCCCCGACAGAGAGACATTGGGCTTCTTGTTGCCATTCTCAGAGTCGCCAATCGTGATAAAGTACCTGATTTTCTCAATAAACTGCCCCGCAGTTTTATTAAAAGTCACTCCGCGGCTATGGAGGTGCTCCGGGTCGGTCAGAACTCCTAGGAAGAGCTTCTCCCGGATTCCTAGTTCAGTAAAGTAGTATCTTGGTCGCGTGAACCTCCACGGCTGCTTTGAATCCTGGATGTGCAAGGATGAGGGGTTCTTTAATTTGGGAGCGTACTCGTCTACCTGGTCGGAAGAAGACGGCCGGTTTATCTGGTTGGTCAGCTCGTAGTCGCTCATGCTTAAGTTCTCGTGCAACAGTGACAGGTATGACCAGGGGGTCTTACTTTCTGAGCTGGAGTCCAGGTTGCTGATGCTTGACATTTGGTAGAACAGCAGGCTTATTATCAATCCTAGGATCATTCCGATCAGGAAGCCATTGTTGTTTGCTTTTCTGCAGCATGTTGACAGTTTTGACAGGTATCTCATATTGTTCCAGTTTACATTGGAGTTTTGCAGCACTTAACGGGATTTATAACGGATTAATTGTTTTTAATTTTAGATTTTTTGTTTTATTATAAACAATTTGTTTTAGGATTTTTTTATAATGTTTAGTTGTAATTTTTTTGTGAAATTGTCGATTGTTTAAGTGATTTTTTGTCAGTGTTTTAAAGAAGCGAGTTTTATGATCTAGCGCGCATGTCAACTGTAATAATTTAACTGCTATAATAATGGCTAACCTTGAAATTAGTTTATGTAAATTGAGATAATAATTGATGGGGTGATTAATTTTATTGTTTTTTTTTTTTTTTTAAAGCTTTGATATTTTTAGTCATTTTTTTTAATTTGATTATTATATGGTAAAAAATAATTCTAAAATTAATGACACTGAAGTATAATAATAAAGTTAACTGACATTTTTTATTTTTTTATTTTTTTATTTTTTTATTTTGCTTAATTTAGTAAATTATAACTAAAAAATAATTTTAAAAAATTGCTTTCAGTTTTTCAAGTTTTTAAAAAATAAAAAAATTATTTTTTTGTAATATGATTTTTTCTTAACTTAATTTTTATCACTAAAGTTGACAGATATTAAAATTTTGTTTAGAATTTTATAGCAAAATTAAATTGTTATAAAAAAAATATTTAATTAAAAAGTTTCTAAGTGTGAAATTTAATAAAAAATTTTAGAAGCATTTTTTTATTGTTAGAAAAATTTTTTAAATTGACAGCTGACGGCTAACTTCAGCATTGTTGAAATTAATTAACATATGATTTTTATTAATTGATAAAAAATAAATTTTTTTATTTAAATAATTATTAAGAAATATAATGTAATTTATTTATCAGAATAATTAAAAATAAATACTTGATAAAAAGTGTATTTTAAAATTTTTAAATGGAATCCCTCTCAGCTGATAAGATATATATATTTTTTTATAACCTTAAAAAGTTTGTGAATGGTGAGCGGTGCTTTGCTGAGTGGTAAATAAAATAAACAAAGCAATAATGAGTATTATTAACTTAACAAATAAATTGTTAAGCTTGAGAGTAAATCCCAGCTGGTGTTTGGTAACAATGAATTATTTATACTCTTTAATTAAAATATTATTGAAAAAATTATTAGTGTGAATTTTTTAATCAGTATAAAAATAAAATTGTAAATTTACAGACAAGACTAACCCGGTACGCGACAAAACAAGACTCCAAAGAACCAGAGCCAGAAATTCCACGAAATGAATTACAAGGATTGTTCAGCGCCCAGAACCAGAAGGACAACGGCAAACCCTACGACAAAAAGCCCTTCAAAATAAGGCTCGAGGCCGGGAAAAGGTACGCCTGGTGTCTCTGCGGGCACAGCAAGAGTCAGCCCATCTGCGACGGCACTCACAAAAATATTTTCCTTAAAATAAAATTGAAGCCCATCTTTTTCGAAGTTAAAGAAAGTAAAGAGTACTGGCTATGTAATTGTAAGCAGACTTCCAACAGGCCCTTCTGCGATGGGTCTCATTTCCATGATGATATCCAGTCTAAGAGATTTTAGTTTGTTTTTATTGTAAATATTTTTACACTATTAAAGTTGTACAGTGAAATTTTTAGTCTTTTTATTTTTAGGATATTAAAGTTAGCAACCACTTGATAATTTTTCAATTTTACTTAAATCAATAAATAAATCTTTTCTGAAAAATTATTCTTAAAAAATTGCATTTATAATATTTTAAAATTTCTACATGTCAATTTTTTTTTCTCATTTTTTTGCCCATAATTTATTGGTTAAAAAAATTCTAAAAATTATTAAATATCTGCTAAATTAATTCTCATTAAGTTTCTTTAGGAATATTATAGATTTTATTTTTTACAAACAGAATTTAGTCATTTTTTATTAAAAATTATGACATTTAATTTAGCTGTCACTTGACAATTCTTTAATTTTCTTTAACAAAACAATTTTATTAAATTTCTACAAGTTCATTTTTTTTTGCCATAATTTATTTATCAAAAGAAATCAAAAAAACTGTCAAGTGACAGCTAAATTAAATGTTATTAAAAATGTTTATTTTTCATTTTTACGGGTCAAATTTTTTATAAAAAATTTAAATTTTATTATGAATTAATTGCATTTTAATATTTTTATAATAATAATAATAAATAAACTGTCAAAAAATTGTTAGCGTCAGTAATTAATAAATTAGAATTTTTTAATCATAAATTTTATTTAAATAAATTTTTTAGTATAGTGTCTGTTCGCGCGCAGCCATGTAAATCAGCCTTAATTATTGTTGAGCTAGCATTGGCTCTTTTGAACGTTGGAATAAATTCAAAAACCCGACGCTCGTTAACCGTCGCTAGTCGGTAAACAAATGTCTTATTAAGAACTAATAATATAAATTAAATCAATAAAATATTATTATTAAAAATAAGTGAATAAATTCAAATAGTGTATGAAAGTTTTTTAAAAAAAAAAAATAGTTTTAACAAAATGAAATCTTCGTAAGTATTTAAATTATTTTTTCTTTAAATTTAGGTTATATTAAATGACAGTTGAATTTTTAACTAGAATAATTGTCTTTAAATAAAATAAATAATTTTATTAATATTAATTATTTTAGACGAATAAAGCCGCCGGTGTCGGCAAAAAAACCCACCCGTCCCCGAATGCAAACCAGCACCTCCAAGGACCCGGTGCAAGTGTACTGCCGAATCCGTCCGATGCAAAATTCCTCGGACGTGTCTTGCATGACGATAATCTCCGACCGGACGATAATAATAACTCCCCCGGAGTCAGCTGTTAATTTCCGTAACGTCAACTCCAAGGAAATCCAAACGACCTTCACGAAAGTGTTCACTCCGGACACAAAGCAGCGGGACATCTTCAACAACGTGGCTCTGCCACTGGTGGAAAATTTAATCCACGGTAAGAACGCTCTTTTGTTTACCTACGGAGTGACAGGCAGCGGCAAGACCTACACGATGACAGGCGAGCCGCAGGACGGAGGAATAATGCCCAGGTGCCTGGACGTGATCTTCAACAGCATCTCCAACTACCAGGCCAAGAAGTTCGTCTTCAAGCCGGACAAACTGAACGGGTTTGATGTTCAGAGCGAGACTGACGCGATGCTGGACCGCCAGGGGGAGATCCACGCTGGGCTGACCACCCCCAGGAAGACTAACGGGAAATTTAGGCGCCAGGACAGTGACAGTGACAGCAACCCGATGATTATTCGGGAGCCGGACGAGTCCCAGCTGCTGACTGTTGATCCAGACAACGCTTACGCAGTGTTTATAACTTACGTTGAGATTTATAATAACAGTGTCTACGACTTGCTGGATGACGACGACCCCAGGTCCAAGACCATGCAGAGCAAGATTGTCCGCGAGGATGGAAATAAAAATATGTACGTCCACGCGGTGACTGAAGTTGAGGTAATGAGTGCTTTTTTTTTTTGTTTTAAAAACTTGATTTTATTAATAATAATACACAGAAAGAACAAGATGACAATGGATATTATCCCAGATTATACTTATTGTAATCTGGATTATACTAGCTACTATCTGAAATTTTTTTTTTACTCAGTGCACTGATAGAAGGATTTATTAACTATTAATAATTCAATTTATTTGAAGACATTTATTTAATTTATTAAATAATGACTTTTGTTAAATTGCACTGTACTTTTTTAACTATTGACGTTTTTAAAGATATAAGCTCATCCCGATGTTACACTCATCAAGAGCTTTCATTTGAGTACCCATATGCATTTTTGATATATTTTTCATATATACATATATATAATATATATAAATATATAAAAAATTGATGTGGGTACTCAAATGAAAGGTTTCGATGAGTGTAACATCAGGATGAGCTTATATCTTTAAAAATGTCAATAGTTCACAAGATATTAGTTAAAATGCACTGTACTTTCTTAACTATTGATATTTTTAACGATATAAGCTCATTTTAATGTTTCACTCATCAAGAGCTTTCATTTGAGTACCCACATGCATTTTTGATATATTTTTCATAAATACATTTATATGAAAAATATATACAAATATATAAAATATATAAAAAATTGATGTGGGTACTCAAATAAAAGGTCTTGATGAGTCTAACACTAGGATGAGCTTATATCTTTAAAAATGTCAATATTTCACAAGAAATAAGGTAATTTCTTAATTTAGTATCTTAAAATATTTATATAGGTAAAGAGTGCTGATGAATCCTTCGAGGTCTTCCAGAGAGGCCAGAGGAAGCGACGGGTTGCTCACACTGCTCTCAACGCCGAGTCCTCGAGGTCCCACAGCGTCTTCACCATCAGACTAGTCCAGGCACCTCTTGATTGCGACGGTGAGAATGTAATCCAAGACAAACGCGTGATCTGCGTCAGCCAGCTGTCTCTAGTAGACCTGGCGGGCAGCGAGCGTACCAACAGGACCAAGAATACCGGACAGAGACTCAGAGAAGCCGGGAACATCAATAACTCCCTGATGACTCTCAGGTCTTGCTTGGAGATCCTCAGGGAGAACCAGCTCCAGAATACCACCAAGATGGTGCCTTATAGAGAGTCTAAATTGACGCACATGTTCAAGAATTATTTCGATGGAGAAGGCAAAGTCAGGATGGTAGTGTGTGTCAATCCCCGGGCGGATGACTACGATGAGACCATCCAGGTGATGAAGTTCGCGGAGATGACTCAGGAAGTCCAGGTCGCAAGGCCTCAAGCTACCAAAGTCGACCTTGGGTTCACTCCCGGAAGGAGACAAGCCAACAAAATCTTCAAGGAAGCTCGCAGTCGCTTGGAAAAAGAGGGGAGAGACGTTGCTGATCTGGATATTGATCTAGGACTGGTTTACAGTCTCGGAGGAGCTTTTCCTGACTTTGACCTCACAAATCCTCACGATGATAATATTATTACAACTTTAATGCAATTCTTGGAGCAGAGGATCAATAAAAGGAATTTACTCCGTGGAGATTTGGAGAAAAAACAGAACGAGTTTAGAAAAATGCTGCTTACATTAGAGCAGGATAATAATTTTTATAAAAATGAAAATGTCTCGCTTAAAGCAGTGAATGCTCAGCAGAAAAAAACTCTTGATGCTTTGGGGAATCATATTAATAAAACAGAGAGTCAGATTAATAGTTTGTTAAGAAAATTAAACAGCGCTAATGAAACTATCAAGGGTCTCCAGCAGGAGTTAAGAGACAGAGACCTGGCTTTGAACCAGCGGTTGATTGACAAGCAGAAGGTCAAGCAGAAATACAACACCAAGATCCAGATGGAGACTGACAAAATGAACAGAGAATTGGAGATCAGGCTCAAGCAGCAGAGGCTCCACTTGCACAACCAGATGAAGAACCAGGATGAGAAGCTGAAGAAGGTCAAGCAGATCCTGGACAATGATGGCAATTTTGAAGATCAGAAAGATGGGAAGGAGGTCATGAGCGATGGGAAGGAAGAGGCCAGGTCTAGGAGAGACACCAGGGTTGCTGTGGCTAATTTGAGACACAGAAGGTCTCAGAGCGCTGATAGGTGGATTGATCATCGCCCTGGGGCTCTGGTGCCTATTGGTACTGTCTTGCAGCCACTGATGAGGCGCAGAAGGAGTGTTACTAAGCTGACCAGTCCCAAGGAGATCACTGAGGGCGCTTCTAGGTACTGTCTTATGGCCCAAGAGCAGGACACTGATGGCGAGTTGGAGACCAAGTTGTACAAAGCGGATATCTTGCCGACAAGTGGAGGCGGCGCTCAGGTTGTTTTCAATGATGTTGAGTGTCTTAAACAACTCTCGCCGACGAGTAATCGCAAGCGCAGCGGGGTTGATAGTAAAGATAATGCTGAGTTTAATAATGACAATAAGAAGAGACCTAGGGTTAATAATTGAGAATGTTTTTTTATATTTTGATTACTTAAAATTCTTTGGGAGTGATCTAATTTTTTGAACACTAAAACTTGGAAAAAGTTTACAAATATGGATACTTAAAATGTTTTTAAAAGTCAGATGGAAAGAACAAGATGACACTGGTTATCATATCAGATTATACTGAGTATAATCTGGATTATACTAGCTATTATCCGAATTTTTTCACTCAGTATAATCTGGGATTATACTGAGTATAATCTGGGATTATACTCAGTATAACTTGGTATTATACTCAGTATAATCTAAGATTATATCCTGTGTCATCTTATTTTTTCCATGTACTTAAATAAATTTTTATATTAGCTATGTTTAAATAGTTGTAAAGATATTTTTTTTAAATAAAATACCAATTATTTATTCATACGTTTGTTTTATTTGACTGGAAATTAAACTTACAGCCCTGCTACTAATTTTTTTTTTCTTAAATTTAAATGTTTCTTCAGTGATATTTATTTTTAAAAAAAAAAGTTACATAAATTTTGAAATATTTAACATGAAAAAAGATATTTTAAATTATTGAGCATTTTTATAATTTTAAAAATGGCAAGAGCGACACTCTGAAGGCACTTTTGATTTTTATGGCTGGATATTTAATTATCACCCTCAAAATGACGCTCTTTATTCACAATCCGGAATCTAGTACTATTAAACTAAAAAAAAAGAAAAAAAAAAAAATAGCAAAAATAATTTTTTTAATTTACGAGACTAGACAAGAGTTCTTAAAGTATTTAAAAATTAATTACATCAATTTTAATGATAGTTTAATTATAAAAAATGATTAATAGTTTATCTTACTTTATAAATTATTATCATTGTTTTTTTATTATTAATTTTTTTAAATATTCCTTTAAAGTCACGCTTTAGATCATGCGTGGATAATTTATTTTGATTCTAAATTATTATCTATTTGCGCGTTATTTTTATTAGACTATTGAAAATAAATAAAAAAGAAAGATGGAAATAAAGTTTGAAAATGTAAAATTAATATTAATATAAAATGACAATGTAGTGCGTATTTAATAAACGCTAAAATTTATAAATTTATCTTTAGTTAGAGCTTCTTTTTATCGATAAAAAAATCATTTAAATCAACGATAAATCCTTTGATTTAATTTTACTTAAATACTAACAATGAGACTTAATGATTTATATATTTAAATATTTATTTATTCAATAGCCTTACTCATAAATTCAATAAATCTTTTGCCGTATTGTTCTGGATCACAGGTCGATATTCCGTCGACGTTAGAACCGTACTTAACTGTTTTAGCTGCTTTGGCCGCTTGTTTTCTTACTCCGTAGTGGGTTAATACGTCTATTATTGCCAGGAAATATATTTCTTTATTAGGAGCTCCTAAAATTAAAAAAAACAATCTATTTAAAATTATCATAAAAATGCAGCAAAGGTCTTGATTTAAATTTTCAAGAGAATTAAGAAATGACCTTGTATCTTGTGAAATATTGACATTTTTAAAGATATAAGCTCATCCTGATGTTACACTCATCAATACCTTTCATTTGAGTACCCACATCAATTTTTCATATATTTCATATATTTATATATGAAAAATATATCAAAAATGCATGTGGGTACTCAAATGAAAGCTCTTGATGAGTGTAATATCAGGATGAGCTTATATTTTTAAAAACATCAATATTTAAGAAAGTACAGTGCAATTTAACATAATTAAAAAATGACCTTGTATCTTCTGAACTATTGACATTCTTAAAGATATAAGCTCACCCCGATGATACACTCATCAAGAACTTTCATTTGAGTACCCACATGCATTTTTGATATATTTTTCATATATTTATATATATAATATATATAAATATATAAAATATATGAAAAATTGATGTGGGTACTCAAATGAAAGCTCTTGATGAGTGTAATGTCGGGATGAGCTTATATTTTTAATATATATTATAAATATATATATGTATATATGAAAAATTGATGTGGGTACTCAAATGAAAGCTCTTGATTAGTGTAACACCAAAACGAGCTTAATTCTTTAAAAATGGCAATATTTAAGAAAGTACAGTACAATTTAATAAAAGTCATTATTTAATGTAAAGCTGCTAGTTTTTTATAGTTAAAAAAAAAAATAACCTTCTGCGCTAGGAATGGCGTAAATGTCAAGCTCAGGAATGATTGCTCCTTCATACTGAAGACTCATCTCTCTCATTAATCCAGCGTGAGGTGACTCCGGAGGTGTTGTCATTGCTGCGACTCCACTCCAGCCCCAATTGCGACTTTAAATAATTATTTTTATACATTATTCTATTTTTTTTTGTTTTTTAATTGATATTTACTCGGCATTAGGTCCTCGCGATTCAACTCCGCTGCCAGACTCGCTGTCTTCTTCATCTTCATGGTTATCCTCATCTTCACCACGCTCAGCTCGCTCGCGATTTTCCTGCTCGGCCCTTGCGCAGTCATGTAATCCCAGCAGCAATGAGTAATCCATCAAATGTAATCTTGTTAGAAACTGGAAAAGATTGAGTCATAAATTGATTTTAACTCTAGCAAAAATAAATGTTGACCAGTAATAGGATCAATTAATTAGAAAAAAAAAAAAACTTACATCAACATCAGCAGTTAATGTTTCAATCAATTTAGTCTTGGCCTCCTCGCCAATATAAATTTTCATCCCCTCTTTAACAAAATCATTGTCCTTGTATGTCGGCAATTCTTTCTCCTTTTCCTTATCAGACGCTTCGCGGTCAACAGTTGACCCTTTGAGGTCGAATTTTTTGTGCGTTGTCAAATGATTTGAAAAGACATTCCTTATTGCAACCACATAGTGCTCCACGCCGTCGACCGTCAATCGATACATTCCTAAATACTGGGGTAGTAAAGTCTTTCCGTGTCTTTCTACAATATACTAAACAAGAAAAAAAAAAAAACAAGATTATTATTATCTTAATTACTCATTCTAATGATAATAAAATAATAAAAACTAGCAATAACTTTTATAAATCGCACTGTAATTTTTTAACTATTGACATTTTTAAAGAAATAAGCTCATCCTGATGTTACGCTCGTTAAGACCTTTCATTTGAGTACCCACATGCATTTTTTATATATTTTTCATATATACATATATATAAATATATAAAATATATGAAAAATTGATGTGGGTACTCAAATGAAAGATCTTGATGAGTGTAATGTCGGGGTGAGCTTATATCTTTAAGAATTTCAATAGTTCACAAGATACAAGGTCATTTTTTAATTATGTTAAATTGCACTGTACTTTCTTAAATATTGATGTTTTTAAAAATATAAGCTCATCCTGATATTACACTCATCAAGAGCTTCCATTTGAGTACCCACATGCATTTTTGATATATTTCACATATATACATATATATAATATATATAAATATATGAAAAATTGATGTGGGTACTCAAATGAAAGGTCTTGATGAGTATAACATCAGGATGAGCTTATATCTTTTAAAATGTCAATAGTTCACAAGATACAAGGTGATTTTTTAATTATATATCTGGAGATAGAGCATTTTTGAATGCAGCTTAAATACTTATCATAAATATAAATACACTGGCCACAAAATTTTGCTTATTATTTTAATAATATAAATTACTCACCGGGTGATAATGTTTCAAAAATGAATGCATTCTCTCGACTTCTTCGCTTGTCAACGTTTTTATGATAAATAATTTGTCGTAAGATTGATAAAACTTAGCGCCGCTTTTTCCAGACGAGTCGTCTAATGTAGGCTGGGATCTAAACAAATTAAAAAATTAATTAATAACATAAATAAAATTTTTTTTCTCACAAAAAAATCCTCAAATTCAAAGCTCGACGATTTATTATTATTTTAATTATTTGTGCAAACACCGTTACCTTAAATAAATTTTTTTTTTCTGAAAAGACTTTTTAACAATGGGAGAAATTTTTATTTTTTAATTTTTTAATATTGAAAATAAATAATCAAGTCTCGATTAGGTAATTGTTAAATATTAAACTTACTAAACACACAAGGACGTTAAACTACAATAAAAACTTCCAACTGACATATTATTGATGCGAATACATGTTTATAAATTACGCGATCAATTCTTCACCTCATTAATTCATAAGCTCAAGCTCAAGTCACAGGCTTGTGTTTAAAACGTGTCGGTGAGCTGTGTGTGTGTGTGATAAAAGCATAAGCTCGTTGATATTTACTGAGAAAAACTCGACGTTTTTTTTCCATCCTCCCAAGATTTTTTTAAAAACAATGGGTACATTCGTTGATTTATTTTTTGCAGTGTTAGTTGTGCTAAAAAATATTTTTTCGACAATTATATTTTTTTAAATAAAACAGTTCAATATTTAATTGCAACTGAATTTAAGTAAAATAGTTAATTGTCTTGATAAATAATAAATCGTGAATTTAATACGAAAATAAAATTAGCAGCTGACAATTTTCAGATTTTTTTTTATTAATAAAATTATTACAAAAAAATTAAAAGAAAAAATTGCACATGTAAAAAATTTGAAAAATTAGACGTGCAATTTTTTAAAAATATTTTTTTATTGCTAATTAAATTAATAAAAATTTTTGAAATTTTTTTTATTAATAAAATTATTTAATTAATGAAAAAAAATCTAACAATTAAAAATGTCGGCTAACTTTAGTATTATGAATTTAATAAAAAAAATAAAAAAAACGATCACGTTAATTACAGACGAAGACAAAAAAAACAATAAAATATATTAGGGGGAACACAAAATAAAATTTCAAACCTCAGACGCTTTGGTTTAAAACTGTAGGTACGTTGTGGCTTATTGATATGGGGTAATTGTGTATGCGCGTTTGTTGAATTCGCTGACGAAGACGGTACTGTTATAGTAGGAGCTGTTGCCGATCGCTGTACCAATTGATGGATCTTCGCATTTGCACTCATTGGCCTATTTACATTTTCACCTGGATTTTCTCGTTTTTTCAATCGACCCGTACGTCGCGACGGATTAAACACACGACATCTACATTACAATTACAATCTTTATATTTTTTTATTCCTGGTTGGTTTTTTAGCAGTGGGCGGATGGAAATTTTCATCAAATAAATTTTATAAAATATAAAATTTCGTTTTTTTTTTTTTTTTTTTTTTTTTTTCAAATCATTACCTAGTCATTGATTCCTTGTAATCGACATCATCGATTCCAAATCTCTCGCGCAAATTTCTGAATACCAATGGACAGTATTCTTTAATCTTAAAGTGCGACGGCATGTTTTCTCTGAAAAATATTTTATTTATTAATTAAATCAGTACAATTGTAAGGTAAAGTACTCAGTATTTGAACAGGCTTTTTGAAATATTGTAATACAATAATCCTTATGTTTATTATGAATATGAATATAAAGCCGACATCTAAAAATTTTTATGATTTTTTTTTTATTAAAAAATTATTACAAAAAAATTAAAAAAAAATTTTTTAGTTGTTAAAAACTTCAAAAAATATAAGTGCAATTTTTCAAAAATATTTTTTAATTATAATTTAATAAACTAAGCAAAATAAAAAAATAAAAAATTTCGGCTAACTTTATTATTATTCCAGTAATTGATTTCTGTGAATTTTTTCAATTATAAATCAAAACAATTATATTTTTTTTCTTAAAAATTTACATGTTTTTCATGAAAAAAGGTACTAAACCGTAAACCGAACAATCAGTAAAAAAAAATGGTATATTATTATTTTAAGTAAAAAAAATTGTAGCTAATTAAATAGTCTTTTCTAAATAAAACAGATTTTTTGCAAAGACATAAACTATAATTTTTATATTAAATTTTAGCGTCTATCCCTCGAAATTTTAAAAGCGGTACCCAGAATTTAAATAATGTAAATTAAATAATTTTTTTATTTATTTATTTAAATATAATTTAAAAATAAATAAATCATTTTTATAGCTAAAAATTAGTGAAGTTAAAAATTATTGAATGTTTTGAATTGAGTTATAATTAAAAATTTGTTTTGTCATTAATAAAAAATGTAATTAAAAAATTAAATATAAATATTTCTCATTTTTTAATGAACATATTAAATATTTCACATTATTATTTTTAATATTAATCAATAATACGTTATAATTCTTTTGAAATTTCAATGAAAATTTATGATACAGAAATTAGCCGACGTTTTTAATTTTTAATCATTTAATTAGTACTAAAAATATTTTTAAAAATTGCACGTGTAGTTTTTAAATTTTTACATATGAATTTTTTTTTATTTTTATAATAAAAAAAAATTATTAGATGTCGGTTAACTTAATTTTCATTGAAAATTTTATAATTAATTTTTTATAATTTAATTTTTTAATTTTTTTAAATAATTAAATTAGAACAAAAAAATATTTTTTTAAATTGCACTGCCAGTTTTTAAAGTTTTTTTATAAATGAAAATTAAAAAAATTTTTTTTTAAATGATTTTTTTCAATAAAAAAAAATTCTAAAAATTTTTAGATTAAATTAATTAACATTAAAAATTTTATAATACTAAAATTAACCATTTTTAATTTTTTGTAATAATTAAATTAGAACAAAAAATATTTTTTTAAATTGCACTGCCAGTTTTTTACAAATGAAAATTAAAAAAAATTTTTTTTCAATAAAAAAAAATTCTAAAAATTTTTAGATCAACTTAATTTACATTGAAAATTTTAGTTGTGCCTATTGCCATATTTTTTATTAAAAACATAGTCAAAAAATAAATATTCAATTATCATTTTTATTTGCGCTTCAATTAATTCAAAATTATTTAAATTTTCATGAAAATCACTAATTTAAACTAATAATTAAACCTTTAAATATTAAAAATAGGGTCAAATGCGTTCTACTTTGAAACCTGTTCAACTACTGGGTACTTTACCTTACACTTAAAATATTATTCGACATTAATCACCTGAGCAAACTCATAAATTAACAGAAAGATAATTGTGTAATCTAACAATAAAGTATCTAGCGCTTAAACGTTATCTTTATAATTAAAAAAGTATAAATTTATATCTTTAAATATTTATTGACATTTTTGGTAATCGATAATATTTTTAAGCAATCTAAATCTGTGAGTGTTTACAAATTAAAAACATTCCTGAGTGTTTATTTATTAAAATTAAGTACGCGTAAAAAATTAAAACACGGTGCCAATTTTCTAAACAGTTGAGCTGTAAGTAAAATAAAAATTTGTCGAATGACATGCATAGAGTCGCGATTAAACCCAACCATTAAATACATTTAAGTATTCATTGAAAGATAGCCAGTAATACATAGAAGACCTTCAAGGTTTCTATTATTACAGACACTCAACCGTTCTACTATTAAACTTTTATATTTAGAATAAAGCTACTTCACTAGACAAGCTTGAAAAATACCTCAGGATAAAACACTTAAAATTTATTTAATATTAGATTATCGGACTTACTTATTAAATAAATGATTATCGACTTTTAATTTGCTGTAAGCCCTAAAATCATCTGGTAGTAGCATGACAGGTATGTTTACGTGACTTAGCTCATTTATCTGCAGAAAAAAAATACAATAACAATAACAATCCACCTTTATTTATTTATAAACATTTTATATTAAAAATGATGTAATAATTAAGAATCAGCAATTAGATGCCAAGTGTGTGAACGTGTACGTGAAATTCATTTACATATTAGTACAATAATTGATACGAATCACGCGACGTAGCTCCAATAAAATGTAATTATTTTTTTTTTTAAATTGCCGAGCATGAATTTTTAATTATTGATTTAAATCAAGCTGAAGTTTGCTGACTACTGTCAATTTTTTGGATTTTTATAATAAATAAATTACTATTAAAAAAAAAATATTTAAAAAAAAGCAACAATAAATTTTTATGACATTATAATTAGTCACTAGGGAATTTTTTTAATTGTTTTTAGCTAACAAATTTGTTCAAAAAAATTATTTTAAAAAAATTGCATTTTTTATTTTTTAAAATTTCTACACGACAATTTTTTTTAGCCATAATTTATTTAAGAAAAAAAAAATTCTAAAAATTATTAAAGATCTTTTATTAAAAAGAAAGATTATTATAAATATAATAATTAATTATAATATTAAAGTTAGCTGTCACTTGACCAATTTTTAATTTTATTTAACAATTAAATTAATTCTAAAAAATTATTGTTAAAAAATTGCATTTTGAATTTTTTAAAATTTCTACATGACAATTTTTTTTTGTAATTTTTTTGCCATAATTTATTTAAAAAAAAAAAAATTATTAAAGATCTGCTAAATTTATTTTTATTAAATTTTTTTGACATCTACAAATGGAATTTTTTAGAAAATTTTTATTATTGTTATTAATTATGACATTAAATTAATTAATTAATTAAATTAAATCAACAATTAAATTAATTCTAAAAAATTATTGTTAAAAAAATTACATTTTTTAATTTTTAAAATTTCTGCATGGCAATTTTTTTTTTAATTTCTTTTGCCATAATTTATTTAAAAAAAAAATTCTAAAAATTATTAAACATCTGCTAAATTTATTTTTATTAAATTTTTTTGACATCTAAAAATGTTAATTAAATTATTTCTAAAAAATGATTGTTAAAAAATTGCATTTTTAATTGTTTAAAATTTCTACATGCCAATTTTTTTTCTATAATTTATTAGAAAAATTGTTAAATGTCTGCTAAATAAATTTTCATTGAATAATTTATCGAAAAAAATCCTAAAATTCATCAGATGTCAGCTGACTTGAGTATTATGATATAAATTGCAATAATTCTACAGGGTGATTAAATAATTCAGTTATTGGGAACAAAAATAAAATCAATAACTTGAATAAATACTCGTCAAAACAACTTCAAAGAATTTTACCAGGAAAGTGAATTTTTTAGGAGAAAAAATTTTGAATAATAAATGTACTTACAGTATGATTGACACCCCACATAAAAACACTTAGGAGTGGCTCGTTGGCACGAAAAAGCTTGACCTTTTGATGCTTAACACGAAAGTGTTTTTTCTTGAGCTTTGAGAGCCCGCCAGATGAGTACGGTGTCGACATTTTAACTTAAAAAAAATGTTTTCCAATAAATAAAAAAAAAAAAAAGAATTTTTAGGGAAAAAATGATAAAAATACCTGAGACGGAGATGGTTACTGTCAAGGTGTCAGTGTGACTAATTTATTGAGTGTGAATAATTTTTATAATTTTGGTGACTTATCAAAGGTAGAACGCAATAGATAAACAGTCGTAGCAAGCCGATTACGCCATCGACTTGTGAGCTCACACGATCACTTAAATCTTCCGGTATGTGTGTGTATAATCCGACAATTTATATATTGACATTAAAATTATTCTATTTATTATTATTACTTAGTCGATATTTATACTGGATAATTTAGCAACTGTCCGGTTCCAAATTTAGGTGGTTTTTATTCACAAACACAAGCGGGTTTTTCCGTCTGTGTGTTAGTTATTCACTGGCATTTAATTAATTTAAAATTTTGTTTTAAACAGTAGATGTACGCGGAGCGATAGTCAATCGGCTACTGATCTCTTTAAAAATGGCGGATGCCGACATTGAGAATTGATAAATATAATTTTTAACTACTTGTCTGCCACCTCTAGTTACGTTTATTAAGCTTTTAACTGATGCCCGCGCCATGTTAATGAGAATGTGTCATGAGGTCACGCGCCGTCATCATGAAAATAAAGTTAGCTGACATTTTAAATTTTTTACTGAAAAAATTTCAATGAAAAAAAAATTTTCACACGTAAAAAACTTGAAAAACTATAAGTGCAATTTTTAAAAAAATTTTTTGAATTATAATTTAAGAAATTAAGCAAAATAAAAAAATCAAAAATGTCGACTACATTTATTATTATGCCGTCATCACTTATATCACTTATAACACAATGCAGGTGGCTCTACGGAATGATCACGGTCACTTCACAACACGCGGAACGAAAACTTGAAATTTTAGTTAGTCCATTTTGATTTTTTATGATGATTACATTTAAATGAATGAATTTTATGAAACTATCACAGTTGCTTTGGCGCCAGAAATGAAACAAGAAGGCGGGGCGATAAAAAAACAATGATGGCCGATGCTTGCTGTTGTCATGAAAACAATGATGGCCGCCGGAGTTTCGAGTTTTTGACTATTGCCACGGCAGCACTGGGCCAAATTTAAGAATGAAATACGTTTTTATTAGTATAGTAAATTTTCTGAATATTAATTATATCTTAAAAATTAAATAAGTTTTATGAAACGATTGTACTGTAAATAAGTATTTAACAGTTTTAATTGATAAAAAAAGTGTCAATTAATATTTTCAATAAAATATTATTTTTAATAAATTACCACGTGTTTTAATTTTAATTTTTCAACATAAAATTGTTAATTTCTTTGTTTAAAGTTACTTTTTTTTTCTTAAAAACTATATGAATGGATGCACGGTGGCTTGCTCTTGCTCTAAAAAATATTCGCGGTCGCGAATTAGTCGCGGTTAACCTATAAAAATAATAAAAACTACAAAAATCAGCAACTCCCAAAAAGTCACGTAAGGGACACTAGGGTGGGGGTTGTAGTGGGGGTATCTGGAAAGGGCATATGAGAAGGGGCAGTTACCCCGAGGAGCTCAGTTCCCGGACGGCCGGCCAAGGGTGCACATCGAGCAATGATGTCGTAAACTTTGCCAGTCGTCCATATTACCCTCTCGAGTAGTTTTTTATCGCGTCTTTTTGTGTTTTGCGTATACTAGAGTCGTTTTATAATTTTTAATAAAGTAGAATCAGTTTTGAAAAAATTTAAAGTGTAGAGTCATACTCGTGTTAGTTATCGGTATTTTCATTAAACTTTCACCACGCTGCCAAATTGATTCGCGTTTTTGTTGATTTTTTTTAGACAATTATTAAATTAAATTCAGTGTTTTTTTTTTATTTTAATTAAATTCAGACACATCCACACACAGACATACACACACAATTACCCCAAACCTTTACTTATCTTTCTGTCTATCTTTTTTAATTTTATTCTCGGTCAGTTTTCTTATAAATTGTAGAGTCATTTAATTTTTTTAATTAGCTTCAACCCTTAATCATACACACACACACACACTTCCGGCTCTTCTTAAAGGAGTTTCTTTCAACTCTTTTGGGGAGAGTTTTCTTACCGTTCTCCGTTCGTTTGCTACCATTAGATTCTCGCGTCGTCTCGTCGTATTTACAATTCGGTTTATAATTAGTTCGGTGGTTTTGTGCGTTCTTTTAAATAATTAATTATTAAACGGGCAGTTAGCGTAGAGTCAGTCGTCTCGGTGAATTTTCACAAGCGTGAAGTATCGTTGCTTGATGATGGTGCGCAACATCATCTTGCATATAAGATCTTCCTGGGAAATCAAATTAATCCTGATCTTTGGGAATTCATTTGGGATTAAGCATGTTCACCCCTTGAGTGCCCGGGCGCGATTTGGGTGACGGTTTAATCCCTTTTTAATTTTCTCTGATCAATTCTTTTGTTTTCCAAGTTTTAAAATTCATCGAGCGACATTGTTTAATTAAATAATAAATAAATAAATAGTCATTTTGTTGCCAACTGCCCCGTTTTTGCTCGCGATTAGTTTTTTTTTGCTAACAATGATAATAAATAGTATACCATCGAGCTGATTTCGCGGTTCGCGTTTTTTCTATCGCGGTCTTTTCGGGCTCCACACTATCTTTTCACACTAACACACACACACTCACCACCCCCTTACCAACCCCCCATTTTTTATTAATTAAATAATAAACAATAAAGTAGAGTCATTTTTTTTATCCAAAACTGACCGTGCCTTTTAGCGTCACTTCTTTTCTTTTCCTTCTTTCTTTGTCGTGAGAGCCTACTGACGACAAAACCACTCCTTACACTCTTACTTACACTTCAATAGACCGGTTGCAGTAGTTTCTTTTTTTTTTTTACAATTAAATTCATCGTTTAATTAATTCATAAATAAATAAATACCGTAAAGTCACGCGTAAGCACAAACAATCGAATCGCAAAAGTATTTATGGAGCTACTTTTTGCATTCGATTCGTTGCCATTTTTGTATTTTTTTTTTTTCGTGTTGTGAATCAATGTGGCATTCATCATCAATATCATCTAATAATACCGATAATTAATGCGAGGTTTTCAATTAGTTCGCGTCAATTAATTTTTATCGCCATTAGATTAAATATAAAATAATAAATAATCCAGGGAAAATCGAGAGGGTATAAAAAGGGGACTGCTAATACGTTTTTTTAGTGTGTTTCTACAGGAAGTATGCCAAGGAATCAAGGACAAGAGGATTCAGCCAAGGACCAGGACTCAGTAATCCAATCAAGGACCAAAAAGTAAGGATTACTCAATAATAAAAGTGTTAATGTGAATAGTGTTGAAAGTGATGACTTAAAGATATTAATCAGTGATTGATTAATGTGTGTCTAGATGGATGGACCAAGGATTAAGGTAAAAGCCCCAATAGATGATCACGTACCAGTATATGATCACTCCATCTATCTGTATATCTATATTCACAAATATAGGCATACAAATACATGGAGTGATGATATACTGGTACATGATCATCTATTGGAGCTTTTACCTTACACAAGAAATGTTTATCAGTGATTAAGGTAAAAGCCCCAATAGATGATCATGTACCAGTATATGATCACTCCATGTATTTGTATACCTATATTTGTGAATATAGATATACAGATACATGGAGTGATCATATACTGGTACATGATCATCTATTGGGGCTTTTACCTTAATCCTTGGTCCATCCATCTAGACACACATTAATCAATCACTGATTAATATCTTAATACCTTAATCACTGATAACACTTTTTGTTCTTGTGTACGGTAAAAGCCCCAATAGATGATCATGTACCAGTATATGATCACTCCATGTATTTGTATACCTATATTTGTGAATATAGATATACAGATACATGGAGTGATCATATACTGGTACATGATCATCTATTGGGGCTTTTACCGTACACAAGAATAAAAAGTGTTATCAGTGATTAAGGTATTAAGATATTAATCAGTGATTGATTAATGTGTGTCTAGATGGATGGACCAAGGATCAACGACCAAGAATCAAGGACCAAGGATCGAGGACCAAGGACTAAGGATATAAAACATTAGGATTCAGCCACGGGACCAAAAGACGGAGCCAAGGACAGAGGATTCCAGGACGAGGACCAAGGATCATAGGACAAGGACCAGTGTAACGAAGGACAACAAAAAAAGTATCAGGTTTTTTTTATTACTATTTATCTTTTTAAATTTTATTTTTATTTACATTTTTATTATAGCGCCCCCATATTCATTTACCCCTTATAATAATAATAATATTCGTACATAATTTCTCTTTTCAGCAACCCGATATTTATTTACCCCCGACAGTAATAATAATAATAATTTTTTATTTTAGCGCCCCGGTATTTATTTAGCCCCAATAATAATGATAATTATATTTATTAATGTTTTGATTTCAGCACTGCTATATTTTTTCATTTCCCTTAATAATAGTAATAATATTTATTCATGTTTTTATTTATGCAATCCCATATTTATTCACTCCCAATGTTAATAATAATATTGTGTATTTATATTTTCCTTAAGCACCCCACATTTATTCACCCCCCTCCCCCATAATCATAATAATCATATTTAACTATATTTTTTATTCCAGCACCCCCATATTTATTCACCCCCAAATAATAATAATAGTATTTATTTATATTTCTTTTCAGCACCGCTATATCTATTTACTCCCAATCCTAATAATAATAATAATTCGTATTTACATTTTTCTTTCAGCACCCCTATATTCATATACTCCTACTAATAATAAGATAATTTGTATTTATATTTTAATTTTAGTACCCCTATATTTTCCCAATAATAATAATAATAATATTTATTCATATATTTTATTCCAGCGCCCCCATATTTAATTACCCCCAAATAATAATAATTCTTATTTATATTTCTTTTCAGCACCCCTAAATTTGTTTTCCCCCACTAATAATAATATTTATTTATATTTTTTTATTTCAGCGCCCCCATATTTGTTTACCCCCAAATAATAATAATAATAATAATAATAATAATAATATTTATTCATATATTTTATTTCAGCGCCCCCATATTTAACTACCCCCAAATAATAATAATTCTTATTTATATTTCTTTTCAGCACCCTAAATTTGTTTTCCCCACTAATAATAATATTTATCTATATTTTTTATTTCAGCGCTCCCATATTTGTTTACCCCCAAATAATGATAATAATAATAATAATAATAATAATAATAATATTTATTCATATATTTTATTTCAGCGCCCCCATATTTAACTACCCCCAAATAATAATAATTCTTATTTATATTTCTTTTCAGCACCCCTAAATTTGTTTTCCCCCACTAATAATAATATTTATCTATATTTTTTTATTTCAGCGCTCCCATATTTGTTTACCCCCAAATAATAATAATAATAATAATAATAATAATATTTATTCATATATTTTATTTCAGCGCTCCCATATTTAACTACCCCCAAATCATAATAATTCTTATTTATATTTCTTTTCAGCACCCCTAAATTTGTTTTCCCCCACTAATAATAATATTTATCTATATTTTTTTATTCCAGCGCCCCCATGTTTGTTTACCCCCAAATAATAATAATAATAATAATAATAATAATAATAATAATATTTATTTAGATTTTTTTTTCAGCACCCCTATTTGTATTTACCCCCCACAATAATAATAGTAATTTTTATTTATATTTCTTATTTCTGCACTCCCCCTGGTTAAAAATACTGATTGAAAAGAATTGAAAAGCGGTCACTCCATGCAAACTGTAAATCTATATATACAAACAAAAGAATTGAAATGATTGAAAAGTATTCGAATTTCATCATTTTCAATTCTTTTCAATCAATATTTTTAAACAGGGCCCATATATGTATTTACACATTATAATAAGAAAAATTATTATACCGGTATAATATTTTATATCGTGTGATTGTATGCGAGTAATTATTATTGTGTGTGACGTATGATGTGTGTAATTTTTGAGCCACTCTAAAAAGTGGTTTAATTTTGTAAGCTGTGTCGGCCGGGTTTCTCTGGGGTTTCCCAAAAGTTTGGCATTAAAAAGCCAAACGAAGGCCGGTACAATTAATATCGTTACTGGTTAACGATATTAATTGTAGGTGAATGCGCACAGTTGCGTCCCCAGTCGCGTAATTTTTTTTTTTTTATTCAATAAAGCGAATACTCGCCCTAACGAATAAAATTCTGCCTTATCATTTATCTCAACCCTGTTCCTTTAGTCTTAATTAGCTCATAAGTAGATTATAGTTAGATTTAAGAAAGATTTCTACATGTTCCTGCGGCAGTTTCAAGGATATAAACATACGGTAATTATATATTATTTATTTAATAACTATTAGTTAAATTTAATTTTAAAAAACAATGAAAATTATAGACAAAAATTCGAAAATAAAAAACAAAAAAAGAAGTAAATCGTTCTCGAATTAAAATTAAATCCATCACTAGTAAAATACTTAAATTTAAACAGTTTCGGGCAATTAAAATTTCATACTTACCATGATTTACTGCAAGCCGCACCAGAAAATTTAAGGAGGTCCTTTCGCCGCCAATGTAAAATAAAAAATATTAGATTATGAGTAAATTTAATTTTTTTCTAATAGTTAAGGTCCTTATTTATCTTATAGTGAGGTTTAAATTATACTTTACCGGACAAATTTTTGAAAAAATAAAATTTTTTAATGTTAGTATTTGTTCAGAGTCTTATGAGAAAATCAGACGTTTGCAGTATTTCTCGAATTATACTATCAGTCATGGATTAGATGAAGTAAAAAAAAACTAAAAATCAGATTTTCCAAATATTCAGGTTTCTTTTTTTGCAATAAAATATATCAGTTACCGAGATATTTATTGAGAAATTAATATTTAAAAATCACAAAAAATTCTCAAGTTACCTACAATAAAATGGAGTCAAAAGATTTGGCAACGTTGCGTAGCGCGCAAGCTTCAGACCATTCAATAAATTCAAACTAAACTTTAACGCGCTTATGTTTTTCATGCATACTTATTAGTTAATTTATTGTTAACAAATTTTCATAATTCATAATTGAAAAATAAAACAATAATTAAAAAATACTAGCATTCCTGCCATGAGACATTAGAATGTTATGGTTTTGTGACTAAACATTTTTAATTAATTTATTTATTTACACTGACTGCAAAAAGTTAAACACGGTTAAGGTTATATTGTGCAAATAAAAATGTAAACAACCGAAATAAAGCGTTGCTAAATCACGGACAGGTTACTAACAGCTGATTTACAACAGTCAAATTAATTTTTGTATTTAACTATTTTTTTTTTAATTTTCAAAATTTCAACGATTAATGCCTCATATACTATTTATTTTTTAATTTTAGGAATTTTTATGGGTTTTGTATTTTAATTTATTGAAAATTTACTACTACAGTTGTTATGACTCAACTGGAGCGAAAGGACTTCCTTAAAGAATCATGCTTAAATTTACTTACAAACTAATTACAACTAAAGGAAAAAGAATCAGATAAATAATAAGACAGGAATTTTTTTTTAAGGGAGAAATGATTTGCTTTATTAAAAAAAAAAAACAACATTTATCTACAATTAATATTATTAATCGGCAACGACATTGATTGAACTGGCCTTCGTTAAGCTTCTTGTAATCATTCTTTTTTTTTTTATTTTTATTTTATTTTTTTATTTTAATCAAGTAATGTAACTAAATTTTAATATGACGCGATATTATTGGATAATTGATGTTAATTCTAATATATTATCTAACAACTGTTTTTTTTTTTTTTTTTTTTTTAATTAATCGAATGGTTAGTTGAGAATTTTGGAATTTTATAAAGGCAATGTTTCAATAACCGAAACAGTTTTTAAAGAAACTATTACTAAAAGACTAGACTTTTTTTTTTACTTCATACTTTTTTAATAATTAATAAATATATATATTATAATTACCTTTTTAACCCATGAGCTGCGCCAGGAGAGTTGATGTGAGTCTTAAATCTAATTATAAACTACTTAAAATCGAATTAAAACTAAGGGGAAGGAATAAGCCAAATAACAAGACGTGATTCTTTTGTTTAGGTGAAATAATTCACTTTATTGAATAAAAAAAAAAAAAAAAATTACGCGACTGGGGAACGGAACTGTGCGCATTCACCTACAATTAATATCGTTAACCAGTAACGATATTAATTGTACCGGCCTTCGTTTGGCTTCTTAAAGCCAAACTTTTAGGAAACCCCAGGGAAACCCGGCCAACACAGCTTACATAATTGGACCACCTTATTGCGGAGGTCCATTTATCATACATCATACATCACACATCACACATTTATCATACAGCACACAATTATAATTATCTCACTCATACAATCATACAATCATACAATCATACAATCATACAACATAAAATAAGATACAAACAAAATTAGAAAATGATTATTCTATTATTAATATTATAGGTGGAAATTAATTATTTAACAGGGAGCTGAAACAAAAAATTAAATTTAATTAAACTGATAATATTAGGGGTGGGTAATTCTGGGGAGCTGAAAAAATTAAATAAATAGGAATAATAATATTAGTGGGGATCAGATTTTGGGGCGCCCCAGGAAAAATAATTAAATAAATAATAATGATAATATTAGAGGGGATTAAAATTTGGGGTGCTGAAAGAATGAATAAATAAGAAAAATATTATTAGAAGGGGATTAAAATTTAGGGTGCTGAAAAAAATGAAAATAATAAAAATAATATCAGGGAATAAAAATTCAGCGCGCTGAAAAAAATTAAATGAATAATAATAATAATATTAGAGGGGATTAAAATTCGGGGCGCTGTAAATAATTAAATAATTAAATAATAATAATATTGGAAGGGGTTAAAATGTGGGCGCAGTAAAAAAGAAATAAATAATAATAATAATAATAATAATAATAATAATAATATTAAAGGAGGTTTTAATTTGGGGTGCTGTAAATAAATAAATAAATAATTAATAATAATGTTAGAAGGGGTTAAAATTTAGGGTGCTGAAAAAAATTAAATGAATAATTATAATAATATTAGAGGGGATTAAAATTCGGGGCGCTGTAAAAAATTAAATAAATAAATTAAATAATTAAATAATAATAATATTGGAGGGGGTTAAAATATGGGCGCAGTAAAAAAGAAATAAATAATAATAATAATAATAATAATAATATTAAAGGAGGTTTTAATTTGGGGTGCTGTAAATAAATAAATAAATAATTAATAATAATGTTAGAAGGGGTTAAAATTTAGGGTGCTGAAAAAAATGAAATTAATAATAAAAATAATATCAGGGAATAAAAATTCAGCGCGCTGAAAAAAATTAAATGAATAATAATAATAATATTAGAGGGGATTAAAATTCGGGGCGCTGTAAAAAATTAAATAAATAAATTAAATAATAATAGTATTAGAGGGGGTTAAAATTCGGGGTGCTGTAAATAATTAAATAATTAAATAATAATAATATTGGAAGGGGTTAAAATGTGGGCGCAGTAAAAAAGAAATAAATAATAATAATAATAATATTAAAGGAGGTTATAATTTGGGGTGCTGTAAATAAATAAATAAATAATTAATAATAATGTTAGAAGGGGTTAAAATTTAGGGTGCTGTAAAAAATTAAATTATTAAATAATAATAATAATCATAACATTAGAGGGGGTTAAAATTTGGGATGCTGTAAATAATTAAATAAACAAATAATAATAATAATATTAGAGGGGGTTTAAATTTAAGGTGCTGTAAATAATTAAATAAATAAATATTAATAGAGAATAAAATTTGGGGCACTAAGAAAATTAAATAAATAATAATAAACATATCAGGGGGAGTAAAATTTAGGGGGCGCTGAAAATGATTAAATACATAAATAATAATAATAATAATATCAGAGGGGATTAAAATTTGGGGGACGCTGCAAAAAAATTAATTGAATAATAATAATAATCATATGTGAGGGAAATTAAATTTAGGATTCTTAAAAAATTAAATAAATAATAGTAAAAGTAATAAAAAATTATAAAAATACTAATTTACTCTTTTTGTTGAATCCCAGTCCTCTTGATCCTAGTCCTTGATTGAATTGGTCGGCTCTTCTGGTCCATGGATTTCCTCGTCTTCCTCTTGAATTCTTGAATCCTCGGATCGTTGGTTGCTTGCTGGTCCTCTTGTTCCTTCTCCCGTGAATTGTTGAATCGCTGGTCCTTGTCCTTGAATTATTTTGTCATCCTTGGTCCTCGCATCTTTGGTCCTTCCTTCTGAACATACCACAGAACACACTGTTAAGTAACTTGTTTAATTCACTATAAGGTAAAAGCCCCAAAATATGATCATGTACCTGTATTTGTATTCACAAATATAGGTATACAAATACATGGAGTGATCATATACTGGTACATGATCATCTATCGGGGCTTTTACCTTACACAAGAATAAAAAGTGTTATCAGTGATTAAGGTATTAAGATATTAATCAGTGATTGATTAATGTGTGTCTAGATGGATGGACCAGGATTAGGTAAAAGTTCCAATAAATGATCACGTACCAGAATATGATCACTCCATGTATCTGTATATCTATATTCACAAATATAGGTATACAAATACATGGAGTGATCATATACTGGTACATGATCATCTATTGGGGCTTTTACCTTAATCACTGATAACACTTTTTATTTGTAGGTAAAAGCCTCAATAGATGATCATGTACCAGTATATGATCACTCCATGTATTTGTATACCTATATTTGTGAATATAGATATACAGATACATGGAGTGATCATATACTGGTACGTGATCATCTATTGGGGCTTTTACCTTAATCCTTGGTCCATCCATCTAGACACACATTAATCAATCACTGATTAATATCTTTAAGTCATCACTTTCAACACTATTCACATTAACACTTTTATTATTGAGTAATCCTTACTTTTTGGTCCTTGATTGGATTACTGAGTCCTGGTCCTTGGCTGAATCCTCTTGTCCTTGATTCCTTGGCACACTTCCTGTAGAAACACACTAAAAAAACGTATTAGCAGCCCCCTTTTTATACCCTCTCGATTTTCCCTGGATTATTTATTATTTTATATTTAATCTAATGGCGATAAAAATTAATTGACGCGAACTAATTGAAAACCTCGCATTAATTATCGGTATTATTAGATGATATTGATGATGAATGCCAAATTGATTCACAACACGAAAAAAAAAAAATACAAAAATGGCAACGAATCGAATGCAAAAAGTAGTCATAAATACTTTTGCGATTCGATTGTTTGTGCCCACACGCGTGACTTTACGGTATTTATTTATTTATGAATTAATTAAACGATGAATTTAATTGTAAAAAAAAAAAGAAACTACTGCAACCGGTCTATTGAAGTGTAAGTAAGAGTGTAAGGAGTGGTTTTGTCGTCAGTAGGCTCTCACGACAAAGAAAGAAGGAAAAGAAAAGAAGTGACGCTAAAAGGCACGGTCAGTTTTGGATAAAAAAAATGACTCTACTTTATTGTTTATTATTTAATTAATAAAAAAAAAAAGGGGGGGTTGGTAAGGGGGTGGTGAGTGTGTGTGTGTTAGTGTGAAAAGATAGTGTGGAGCCCGAAAAGACCGCGATAGAAAAAACGCGAACCGCGAAATCAGCTCGATGGTATACTATTTATTATCATTGTTAGCAAAAAAAAACTAATCGCGAGCAAAAACGGGGCAGTTGGCAACAAAATGACTCTATTTATTTATTTATTATTTAATTAAACAATGTCGCTCGATGAATTTTAAAACTTGGAAAGCAAAAGAATTGATCAGAGAAAATTAAAAAGGGATTAAACCGTCACCCAAATCGCGCCCGGGCACTCAAGGGGTGAACATGCTTAATCCCAAATGAATTCCCAAAGATCAGGATTAATTTGATTTCCCAGGAAGATCTTATATGCAAGATGATGTTGCGCACCATCATCAAGCAACGATACTTCACGCTTGTGAAAATTCACCGAGACGACTGACTCTACGCTAACTCCCCGTTTAATAATTAATTATTTAAAAGAACGCACAAAACCACCGAACTAATTATAAACCGAATTGTAAATACGAGACGACGCGAGAATCTAATGGTAGCAAACGAACGGAGAACGGTAAGAAAACTCTCCCCAAAAGAGTTGAAAGAAACTCCTTTAAGAAGAGCCGGAAGTGTGTGTGTGTGTGTGTGTGTATGATTAAGGGTTGAAGCTAATTAAAAAAATTAAATGACTCTACAATTTATAAGAAAACTGACCGAGAATAAAATTAAAAAAGATAGACAGAAAGATAAGTAAAGGTTTAGGGTAATTGTGTGTGTATGTCTGTGTGTGGATGTGTCTGAATTTAATTAAAATAAAAAAAAAACACTGAATTTAATTTAATAATTGTCTAAAAAAAATCAACAAAAACGCGAATCAATTTGGCAGCGTGGTGAAAGTTTAATGAAAATACCGATAACTAACACGAGTATGACTCTACACTTAAAATTTTTTCAAAACTGATTCTACTTTATTGAAAATTATAAAATGACTCTAGTATACGCAAAACACAAAAAGACGCGATAAAAAACTACTCGAGAGGGTAATATGGACGACTGGCAAAGTTTACGACATCACTGCTCGATGTGCACCCTTGGCCGGCCGTCCGGGAACTGAGCTCCTCGGGGTAACTGCCCCTTCTCATATGCCCTTTCCAGATACCCCCACTACAACCCCCACCCTAGTGTCCCTTACGTGACTTTTTGGGAGTTGCTGATTTTTGTAGTTTTTATTATTTTTATAGGTTAACCGCGACTAATTCGCGACCGCGAATATTTTTTAGAGCAAGAGCAAGCCACCGTGCATCCATTCATATAGTTTTTTAGAAAAAAAAAGTAACTTTAAACAAAGAAATTAACAATTTTATGTTGAAAAATTAAAATTAAAACACGTGGTAATTTATTAAAAATAATATTTTATTGAAAATATTAATTGACACTTTTTTTATCAATTAAAACTGTTAAATACTTATTTACAGTACAATCGTTTCATAAAACTTATTTAATTTTTAAAATGTAAATTAATAAAATATGAAATATAAAATGATTTTTAAATTTCAAGTTTTCATTTCGCGTATTGTGATGTGACTGAAGTGTGAAGCCACCTGCAGATTTTTTAATAAATAACACAATCATGGCGTCGCACGCCAGTGTGACACATTTCTCGTCATATTTCTCATGGTGGGTGCGCACGCTTATTATTTTTTTAGTAATTAAAAAATAGAAACATCAAATATTAATAAAAATGACATTAAAATTAGCAGTCACGACCATTTTTTTATTTTTCTTAACTAACTAAAAGGATAAAAATAAATTTTTTAATAAATTTATATTGCAAAGATACATTTAGCTCCATCTAGCGATTATTTTCTTCGTAACTATATACAACCGTTAAAAACAGCAAATAGCAGAAAGCATCAGTAGAAAATAGAAAACAAGAAAAGAATATCACACATTCTCAGATATATACACATATATATGTCACTTATTAATACGGATTACTGTGAGCTGTAAGCAAGTATGATGTGTGAGAGTGTGAGAGGTAAGAGATGATGTCCAGTGTATGTACATATATTTAATAACCGAGAGAAGGAAAAATAAAAATTAATTCAATGAAACACACGGAAAAATAATTATTAAATTTGTTTAAAATCTAATAATAATTAAATCTATAAATATTAATCTAAAGTGATTATAAAAAAGACAAAGTAATATAAACAAAGTAAAATAAAAAGTGAATTCGGAAAAATAAACTCGAGAAAGAGAAAGAAAAAAAAAAACTAGTTTAAATGTAATTTTTTATTTCATTAAAATTTTAACAATTGTTTGTTGTGATGAATTTATTAATTGAAGCAGTAATTACATTAAAAGCAAAATATTAAGTTCAAGTGATTAAAAGTAAGAACAAGTTTTGGCTTTTGCTGGTGTATAAGTTGATGATGCATGGTATGGACTGGTATAGACAACAAGAGGCTCCACCGCACCAATGGATTAAAAGGCGGCCCCGTGTGTTAGCACTAAAAGTCGTGGTTTAATTAATTATTTTGTTTTATTTTTTATTTTTTTTTTAGTTAAGAATATATACTATAAACTGTTAAAATTTTTAATAATTAATATCAAATTTTGTATACATAAAATCGGGTTAATTACAATCGATTACAACAATGTGGTGATAATTAAATATTTAAATTGAGTAAGTATAATCGAATAATAAAAAATGAACAAAAAAAACTCGAGTCGGTTATTAAAGTTTTAACAATAGGAGCTTCTGAAATTTATTTTTTTTATTATTAATAATAATTAATATTGAAGAATAAAAATCGAAGTTATTAACAAGTTATAAATGATAAAATGGATGAATATAGCTGACTTGAAAATGAAAATTAAGTTAGCCGACATTTAAAAGTTTTTAGGATTTTTTTAATAAAAAAAATAAAAAAAAATTTTAAGTGCAATTTTTTAAAAATATTTTTTTGTTCTAATTTAATTATTAAAAGAAAATAAAAAAACTAAAAACGTCGGCTAACTTTAGTATTATGACTTAAAGCCGCTAATGTCACTTACTGAACTTTGACGTAATATTTAATAATAAAAGTCATCATAATAATATCTATAAAATCAATATTTAATAATAATAATTTTAAAAAAGTAAAAGAAAAATTTTGTTTATTTAGATATTTAATTATTGGAGCTGGAGAAGATTAAAAAGGTTAAACAGCAGGTGGTGGCAGTGGTGGCTTTGGATGGATACGATGAACGCTAACACGAATCATGCAAAATATAATTATAAAAGTCATCGGACGGTTGAAGAAGGTGCCTTTGACTCGAGGAAAATTAAAAAAGAGTCTAATGAGATTATTTGTGGAGAAATTGATAGTGGAAGCTACGATACTGGAGCATCTACAACAACAACAACAACAACAACAACAACAACAACAACAACTAGTACGGCAACTACAACTACCTCAACACCAACGCAAATTTCGACAACCCCATTATCATCAAATAATTTAATTAATGATGATCATTCATCTGCAATAACCCGTGAACGCAGTACAAATAGTTCACGACAGTCCAATGGTTTTCATCCCGATCTTCAGGAGATTATTGCTGCTAAATTAAATACCAACTCACATGGATTGTCATTGGCAGCTAAAAATGATAAAATACGTCATCTTATTGAGGATAGTATCAGGTTTGTTTTTACTTTAATTTAATAATACTTATTATTATTATAATTATTATAATTATCTTGATTAATTATTTAAAAATATTTTAGTGAGGAATCTAAACTACGAGTTGACGAAATTTATCTTCAAGTTGAACAGCTTAAGGTGGATGAAAAGTTACTGTTGTACCTGAAATTGCCAGCATTATTGACAAATCCTAGTGGTACGGTTGATCCATTGAGACAACCATTAAATCCTCTTGGTAATCGTTATGAAATTCATCAGACTATTATGTGGATTAAAACACATTTGGAAGAAGATCCTGAAGTCTCTTTGCCAAAACAAGAAGTTTATGATGAATACAAGTAAGTAATTTTAATATTTATTTTTTTTTTATCAAAATTTTTAGACCCTGAAGCCTTAGCTTCCTAAGGGGCTTACATACTAATGAATACATAGTAATAATAATAATAGTTTAACAGTAATGGAAATGATAATAATAAAAAAAATAATAACGTTGTCTCAAAGCAAAGTCTATCTAAGTTACGATCTGAATCGAGAAACCCCATAAGTCATATTTTTTTCGAAATCGAGTTTATTGGATTTTTCGGTTCTTTGAATTACCCCTTACTTATACCAGCACCAAAAAATATTAAATCCGTGCTCGAGACCTAACCAATCGGTCGATATAAATCTCGTTTAGTTGAGAAACCCCATAAGTCAGTGACTTAAGGAGTTTTTCGAATAAAAATTCAATTTCAAAATTCTAAAAAGAAATTTTTTTTTTTTTTTCTTCAAAAAAAACTGAAAAGAAAAAAATTCAGTTCAATGCAAAATACTTAAATTTTCATAATTTTCTTAGTATGGGTTTAAAAAAATTAAATTAAATTATTGTTTTATTATTTGATGAGATTTCACTGACTTTAATTTTAAAAATGATTGATTATTAGATAATTAGAAAGTAAATTTACTGTTGAATACTTGAATTTTAATGAGTTTTACAATATTCGCTTGATGAATTAAAATTAAAAATATGTTGTTTTATTGTTGACTCTGATTTAACTGATTTAAATTTTGAAATTAATGATAACCAAAGAAAAATACATTATATTTACTGTTAAATACTTTGATTTCAATAAGAGAAAAATGTTTTTTGCTTCTCCTGAAAAATTTATTATTTTTGACTTATGGGGTTTCTCAAATAAACGATTCATCTAATGACTTTAGTTCATAAAAGAAAAGAAAAGAAATAATATTAATTTGAATATTTAGTAATTACAGTTATTTATCATCTTTATCTACAAAAAACTTGTAACATTTAGATCGAAATTCATTGTAATCCAATCGTAAAAATTATTATTAAAAAATAAATAATTATTAAATGTTTTTTGTTTTTAAATAGCGTTTTTTGCATGAAAAATTCCATGAAACCACTGTCAACTGCTGATTTTGGTAAAGTCATGAAGCAAGTTTATCCACGAGTACGACCACGGAGGCTTGGTACTCGTGGTAATTCACGTTATTGTTATGCTGGAATGAGAAAAAGAATAAAGCTTGACACTCCAACACTTCCTTCTATAATTGGTGTTGCGGTAATTATTATTATTATTCTTAATAGTAATATCAATATAGTTATTAAAATTATTATTAATTAATTTAGGATGAAGATGATTGCGAAGAAATAATGAGTGAAGAAATGCTTGGAGCAGCTTCAACGTTAATTCGTGAATGGGCTGAAAGTACATTAGGTTATAAATTTACATCGTTAAGCGCTTTGGCTCGTCATTTAGTGGATAATCTATGTGTCGATACTCGATCATTGGCAGCTGTTTGTATTCTCAGTGCTTCTGGAGATGTTCAAAATTCATCCAATAAAGGTTTGTATTATTTTTAAAAGGTTTTCCTGAAAGTTTCAGTTCAAAATGTGAATTTTAAAAGATCGCTCATAATTTTTTTTTAATTTATCAGTGACTATTTAATTGGATTAACATTTTTTGATTTTGAAATTAAAAAAAAAAAAAAACTATGAGCAACCGATGAAAATTTAAATTTTGAATTGAAACTTTCAGGAACTTATTTTTTTTGGTCTATAAAATTATGTCGTAACGAGAGAAAAAATTAAAAAAAAAAAAAAATTCGATTTTTGAAATTTAAAAAAATTTGGAGCGACCTCTTAAAAATTTTTTTTTGAATCAAAAAAAAAAGAATATTCGGTTTTTTTGCGCCACTCTAATGTATTTATATTTTTAATAATTTAATATCTAGTTATAGAGACACCTTTGAAGTCATCGACACCGGTAGGAGGTAAACCAGTAAAACTTCGTGAAGCTCAATTACAATTACAGAAAAAACTTCAACAACGGGATCAAAAAAGTCGAAATTCAGAAGCCATCGTCAGTCAGTCCAAGGAAAGTAATGGAAGTGATACTGTGAAAAATTCAATAGGTAAATCTTATAAAAAAAGTAGAACTAGTTTATCTCAATCACCACAAACCACAAATTCAACAGGAATTGTATCAGTTAAATCATCATCATCATCATCTTCGTTAGTAACCACAAGTCGGTCTAGAAAGTTATCGAGGTCTGCTAGTCAGGCTAGTACGGTATCACCACAATTAAACTGTGATAATACTGCTGGACGTACGTCTGTTGAGCCCTTAAATAATGGGTTAAATGTTAGATCTTGCACAAGTACTCCTAATGATTCTTCAACTATAACAACAATTAAAAATTCACGTAAACGTGTTAGTTTAGATCAAACGCGTACTAATAATGAAACAAGCCCTGAAAAACAAGCCAAGCTTGACAGTGATAAAGATAGCTTGATAATAATTAAAAATAATGATAATAATGACACAAAATTATCTTTATCATCTAAATTAATAAATACAAATCAACGTTCTAATAAAATAACAGTTGTCCCACCGGGTAATTTAAAAATAAAAAAACTTGATATTATTGATGATAATAATGTTATTAAAATAGTTAAATACCGTGATAATAATAATTTATTGATAGATAATAATCGTATTATAAAATCTAATGGCCGTTCCAGTGTTTATAATTCAAATATAAATACTGTAACAACTCCTGTTATTGTTGATGATACTACAAGTATTTTACTTAAAGATCAAATTTGTGCTTTACAAGATAGTAATAGTAATACAACAGATGATTTTTTAATTAATAATAAAAATGATAAATTAACTACTATTGATAGTGATGCATTGGATGATTATTTAAATGGCGGTAATAATTCGCAAGAACCTGAAGAAGAATTGTTGCAATATTTTCAACAATCAAGCTCATCTAGTTCTGACGCTGACGCTACTTCATTGTCATTATTAAATAGTTGTAACAATACTATTACTACTACTTCTATTGGTAATAATAATAATACTACAACAACAACAACAACAACAACAACAACAACAATAACAACAACAACAACAACAACAACAGCAACAACTACAACTACTACTACTACTGAAATTGATCAAACATCAAGATCTGATAAAGTATCACAATTACGTTTAATATTGCAACAGAATCTCAAATATGGTACAATAAAACCAACGGATATTACTAAAAAGAAGAATAGTAATGATAAAATTAATAATAATACCAATTATAATAACAATATTAATATTAATAGTAATAATAATAATAATCAATTAGGAAAACGTCAAGTACAAAAAAATGATATTATATTACCGACATTATTAAATAATTCGAATAATTCAAATAACAATAATAATAATAATAATAATAATAATAATAATAGTAATAATAATAATTCTCGTAGACGTGTTAGCTTTGAGACAAATGTTATTGAACATAACTCGGAAGCTATTAATAACAATAATTTACCAACAATGAATTCAATACCTCAAAGCCCGAATTCACGTCGTCGTATATTTAATTTCACGCCAATATCACCAGGTCCACAGTCACCAATAAATGGACGTGCTTCCAAACCAAATTCAGCAAATGCTAGTCCTTTTGTATCACCACGTAATACACCAGTACCAAGATCAAGAAGCAATATAGCAAATGTATATAGATCATCACGTAATAATTTAAAACAATTTTCACGATCTAATTCATGTAACGCAACTTATCTTTCTAAAAATAATAGTGACGCTATTGATACTACTTTTCGTGTTCCAACGAGTACCAATGAATCAACTAAATTTTTACCATCTACCTTGGTGGCTGGTGAATCAAGAACAGCTGATAAAATATTTGGATCCAATAAACCAGCCCAAGTACAAGTTGACACTACTAATATTGGATCAATAACATTGGGACCAGATGATAATAATAAAACAACTTTATCGTGTACTCCGTTATTGTCAGACGTTAATCCACAAAAACAATTATTGATTAATTATCCAAGTCAAGAAAATTTATTGGAGATAAAAAATTTAAATAGCAAACCACCGGCTAATAAAACAACTGTAATAACCAAACCAGCTGATCAGGAGATTAGTGAATTATTAAATAGTGTTAAACAGTATAATTACAGTAATAATGAAAATTATTGTCGCTCTCAATCAGTACCACTGCATCGTATGTTTAATCCAACATTAATGTCACCAATATCAAATCAATTTTATTCAAATACCAATAGTTTCAATCAATCAACAAGTAGTTCTCTTGTACATACACCTGTACCCAGTGAATTTGATGACTTTGGGTCGATAACTGGACAATCAGATAGTTATTTATTAGATCAAGTTGACGCTAATTTTATAAATGATGATCAACAATTTTTAATTGAAGATAAAACAATATCATCCGAGAATATTAATAAAATATTTGATCTACTTGATGATGATAATAACGACAAAGGCTTGAATAATATTTTAAATCAACAAAATAATGATGAAGAAGACGATGACAGTGGTTTAATTGTTCTGGATTCATTACCGAGTGATAGTATAAATTTACAAGACACAATGTTGGACCCGTCGACATTGAATCCATCTGTTGATTCATTTGAAAAAATAATTATCCAACAACAGCACCATCGGCATCACCAGCTGCAATCTAGATCATATCCAAATACTCCACTGCCTAATTCAATAACTCCAACGGCTTATCATCAATCGTTTACTGAAGACAGCAATGGACCACGGTCATACCCACCGACTCCTATATCTTCATCTCACATTGGCTCGCAAGATATTTATCACGAAACAAACGAACCAATGCTATCAAGCCCGACGTTAAATTCATTGAATTTGCACTCAACAGAACACGGTAATAATGATCCTACTGACAGTGTTTGTAGAAATGTTAGTGACTTGTTGGAAACAAATTTTCTTACTGACGGAGATCCTGATGATGCACTTGATCCATTGACTAATTTTGACGGGCTACAGGATGTCGATTCACTGGCTCCTTTATTTAATGAAGTATCTGATACTAATCGTTGATTTCATTATTTTTATTTAAATATTTAACGTTATTTTGTTTGAGCTGGGGGTTTTTTTTTTTTTCTGCAGTTGATTTTAGGAAAATAAAAAACACTGCCAACAAAATAATGTTGTTGATTATTGTTTCAATGGCAGAAACATTTTTTTTTTTTTTTTTTTTTTTTTTTTTTTTTTTAAATTAAAATCCAAGTTAAATTGAATTGACAAAGTCAACGTGATAAATAATAATACTAATAATGATAATAGATATGAATAAATAAAATATACACTAAGTATATAGAAATAATAATAAAAGTATTTGCAATCATGAGATTTTTTTTTTCGTGATTTTTTAACGTAAAATTTTTTTTTAAAGATTAATTACTATAAAATAAAGACAAATCAACGGTGTAAATGTTTAATTATGCTATTCATTTTGTACAAATTATTTTATAGTATTTTATTACTTTTTTTTTATAAAACTTTTGTATTTTAACATTTTTAGTTGACAAAAATTTCTGATTAATTATTTAGAAAAAAATTTAATTAAATTTAAAATTTGTCATTTCTTCTTTTTTATCGGACCAATATTTAGATAAATAAATATTTAAAACTTTGGTTTTTTTTAACCAATAAAGTATTATAAATAAAAAAATTTTTTTTTACTTAAAAAATGAATTGTTGAATTGATAAACTTATAAAATTAAGATTATACGCACAAAAATTGTTTCTACATTAGGTAATATCTATAATTAAAGGTATAAAAATATATATTATCGGGATTCGTCTTATAAACAAACAACAGAATACACATAATAAATAATATAGAAATTGAAGAATAAAAATTAAATATGTTGGTAGATAGAAAAAAAAATATATTATTGTTACTGAAGATCAAAGCGCTATAAAAATAATACTTAAAAATTAACATCAGAAATCTCAAATAATTTAAATAAAAAATAGTAGTCAGCATTTTATAAAGATTATATTGAAATTACATTTTGCAAAAAAAATTTATAGCGATTTGATTAACAGTTAACTATATTAATTATTGTGACTTATATTATTAACTATAGTAGAAATGCATGATTACAAAATAGATAACCTGTTTTTAATTTAATA